>NC_056532.1:11742673-11797506 GCF_019175285.1 Sceloporus undulatus
TTTTTTTAAATTCCCCGATTTCTGTCAACGAGAAACAAAACAATAACAAAATACGTCCAAGACAGTGAAGAAAGCGGGCGGCAGGGTGCTATTGGAAGGCAAGCGGCACTTTTCCTGGCACTGCCACTACATTTCTTTAACCATTTCCCCATAAAGAATAAGCACTTCCTTCATGGTCTTGAAGACCAGTAGCTCCCAATGTTGGGTCTCCAGAGCTGCTAGAATAAAACTCCTGGCCATGGATAATGGAGCTTCCATGGCTTGGTCCATCCATCTTAGATCTTCTATCCATTGCACCCTGTATTGGCTAAAGATAACCCTCGGGTTTCTTCTTCTTCTTCTTCACCTATCTATTAAAATTGGCCGTCCACATTTGTGGCATTGATTTCCTAACGTTTAGCAATCTCTGATCATTTGAACCCACTGCTTCATGTCCAAGTAGAATCATAGAATCACAGAATCGTAGAGTTGGAAGAGACCCCAAGGGCCATCCAGTCCAACCCCATTCTGCCATGCAGGAAATCCAAATCAAAGCATCCCTGACAGATGGCCATCCAGCCTCTGTTTAAAGACCTCCAAGGAAGGAGACTCAAGGGAATGGGGTTGGACTGGATGACCTTTGGGGTCTCTTCCAACTCTACGATTCAATCAATTCCCATTCATTTCCCGGCTAGATGAGCCCAGGGTTTGGTGTCTCTTTGGACTACAACTCCCAGATTTCCTCCATGAACCAATGCCGGCTGGGAGATTCGGACAACGGCCCCCAAACAGTGCTCTTTAAGGGATTTTGGACTTCGAGTCCCACAATCCCAGGCTGTTGTGCAACGTGGCCGAGGCTTCTGCGAGCTGAAGTCCAAAAAATCTCTTTAAGGGTACCGTTTGGGAGTTGTAGTCCCTAAGGTTAACTTTCCATGGGTCCAAAACGGAAACCATCTCATTCAAGACCGCTTTAACTGCCCCGGTTCAATGCTAGGGAATTCTGGGAAGTGTAGTGTTTGGGAGAATCATAGAGAACCGTAGAGTTGGAAGAGACCGCAAGGGCCATCCGGTCCAACCCCATTCTGCCATGCAGGAACTCTCAATCAAAGCATATGGGGTTTTGCAATTCCCAGGATTTTCTAGCCACTGAAGCAGTTTCGAACTGGACGGTTTCAGCAGTGCGTTTTGGACCAATGTAATATGTCCAACTGTCCGCCGAAGGTGCGAGAGACGCAGACTTGGGTCCTGCAAAGGGCACTTACTGTCTACAAATACTTTGCATTCCTCTTTCAGCTCCACCGTTTGCTGGGCCACTTCGGGGTCCAAAACCCGCAGCTTGTTCAGCTCATCGAAGTGGAGTCCTGCTTCCCCCAAGATGTCTTTGGCCATTACGGCTTCTTCTCCGTCTCCTGTACCAAAAAAGCAGGTATATTTTTTGGGACTTTGACTCCCAGAATCCCAGGCCATTGACTCCGATAGCTGAGGCTTCTGGGAGCTGGAGTCCAAAACACCTAGAGGCCCAGAGTTTGGGAATGACTGTATTACTGTATTATGAATGTATGTACGTGTTTTATTTATGTATTATTGGTTACCCGCCTCGATCCATTATTATTATTGTTGTTGTTGTTCTAAAGCATCCCTTGAGCTATAACTCCCATCAGCCCCAGATACCAAGAGCCCACTGTACTACAACTCCCATCAGCAGCCCCAGGCCACACAGGGGCCAATGGGAGCTGGAGTTTTAAAGAACCCCACATAGAAACACGTAGCAAGTTGACACTAAACCCCAAGGGTCCACTGTACTACACCCCCCATCAGCCCCAGACACCAAGGTACTGCAATCCCTGTCCTACTATCCCTCTTAACCCCAGGCATCAAGGTCCCTTTGTCCTGCTACCACCAACTGTCTGACACCAAGGACCACCAAACTACAAGCCCCAAGGGCCCACTGTCCTGCAACTCCCATCATCCCCAGACCCCAACGTCCCACTATACAGCAACTCCCATCATCCCCAGACACCAAGGGCCCTCTGTCCTGCAACCGTCATCATCCCCTGACACCAAGGTCCTTCTGAATGACAAACCCATCATCCGCAGGCACCAAGGGCCCTTTGTCCTACAACCCCCACCATCCCCAGACACCGCTCTCTGTATTACAACCTCATTTTCCCCAGGAACCAAGGTCCCACTGTACAGCAACCCCCATCATCCCCAGACACTGCCCATCATCCCCAGCCCACAGGGACCTAGAGATATGGCCTGTTCCTAGCCAGGGAGGCTCTATGAAGCCCCCAACCCAGCATCTCAAGATGGAGGGATGGGAGAGGGTCCCTCCTTGCTCACCTGCGCCCAGGTGAGCCCCTCCAGCGCGGCCTCCGCTGCCACGGCGACAGCAGCACCAGCCGCCGCCTTGGCCCCGCCCACAGGGAACGCAACACTCGGAGGACGCAGCGCCTTCTGGGAAATGTAGTCCTAAGGGTGGGGGAATGCTCCACCAAAGCTAAGATGGTGGTGTCTTTTGTTTGTTAATTAACTTGTATCAATGCGTCTCCCTCCCTCCCTCAGCCTCGAGCCAATGTCACCCGTTGGGTTTCGAACCCTGCTCCCCAGGGTCCCAAGGCGAACGCTCAAACCGCTAGGCCACGCTGGCTAGACCTTTAAACCCCCTCGAAATAAAGCATATTATATACTGTACTCAGGCAGCGCTCGATAACTCGGCGCTCGACACCTTCCGCCTGGATGGAGAAGAGGAACGTCGAATATAGAAAGGTATCCTCGTCCGCCTCTGATTACGTTACAATGGGCGCCCGCGGGGTCGCTTTGCATGCCGGGATATGTAGTCAGAGGCCCCCTTGACTAGAAAGGGCCGCTCAGGGCGCGGGGTCTGGAGCTCCGCCCTTCGCCTGGGCTGGGGAAACTGAGGGCGCGCCCACTCGCTCGGGAGCCGGGTCAGTTGTTCGGTGAGTTCGCCGTCGACTGAGAAGTTTCGAGGCCCGAGGCCTAGTGGGCTAACAGAGGCGCCACTCGAGTAAATAAACCAGTAGGGAGGGGGAAAAGCGAGGCGGACGGGCCCCGGTGGAGGGGGGGTGAGTGAAAAGAGGGGGTTGGTTTTGTGTTTTGGAGGCAGAGAGCCCCTCAAGGGAATGGGGCGGGCGGGCGGATAAGGAGAATAATGACTTTTTGGGGGGAAAGAATTGAACCTGGAAAGGGAAAATGGAAAGTAAAGGAAGAAGAGGTATTATTGACACACACAGACACACCCCTACTTCTTTTTTCCTGTATTGGAGATTCCTAACAACTGGCACAGGTGGCTGTCCCACAGGTAGAGCTATAGTGACAATGGGAAACAGGCTGCACCTGTTGGATGCTGACTGCTGATGAAGCCCAGAAGAGAGCCAGGTGGAGGATGGAGATGCCACAGGGGATGCCACACTGCAGGAGTAAAGCACTTTGACACCGCGCTAACTGCTATGGAATCCTGGGATTGGTAGTTTGGGGAAGGTCCCGTGTTGTTAATAAAAATAATAGGATTGTGCCTTCAGGTTGTTTCCGACATATGGAGACCCTATCCTGGGGTTTTATTGGCAAGGTTTGTTTGGAAGGGGGTTGCCATTGCTGTCAGCGGAGGCTGAGAGAGTGTGACTCAGCCAAAGTCACCCCCAATGGGTTTCATAGCAGACCTGGGTCACCAGAGCCATGGTCTCCAGAGTCTATCTTTGAATCATCTTTGAACCTTGGTCTCCAGTGTCCAACTTTGAACCTTTTCCCTTAGAGTCCATATTGGAACCATCTTTGAGCCTTCGTCTCCAGGATTCATCTCTGAACCATCTTTGAACATTGGTCTCCAGAGTCCATCTTTAAACTATCTGAACTTTGGTCTCCAAAGCCTATCTTTGAACCATTTTTGAATCTTGGTCTTCAGAGTTTACCATTAAACCATCTTTGAACCTTGGGCTCCAAAGTCTGTATTTGAACCGTCTTTGAACCTTGGTCTGCAATTTGAACCATCTTTGAGCCTACAGTCTCCAGAGTTCATCTTTGAACCATCTTTTAGCCTTTGTCTCTAGAGTCTATATCTGAGCCATCTTTGAACCTGGGTCTGCAGTTTGAACCATCTTTGAACCTTGGTCTCCAGAGTCGTAGTCCAACATTCAAAACATTATACCACACTGGTTCTCTTGAGTTCCCATACCTTGGTTCAAATATTGATTGGAATGGAGACTGAAGTCAGGAAATCAGAAGGAGATTAGGAATGGCAGCAATGAAAGAAGTGGACAAGATCAAAAAATGTAAAGGCATAACTCTGAAGTGAGAATCATCTGAGCCATTGTATTTCCCATCACCATGTACAGCGATGAAAGCAGCTAGGAAGAAAATCAACTCATTTGAGATGTGATGCTGACGAAGTTGAAACAAAAAGACAAACAAATGGGTTCTAGAACAGATCAAGCCTGAACACTCTCTGGAAGCCAAGACGACTTAAGTGAGGCCGCTATACTTTGGCCACATCATGAGAAGGCATTAGAATAGGCAATCATTTTAGGGAAGGTAGAAGGTAGTAGAAAGAGAGAAAGACCACATGCCAGATGGTTAGACTTAATCAGGGAGGTCACAGACCTGACTTTATAGGACCTAAGCAAAGCAATGGAAGACAGGGGGACTTGGAGATGTCTTAGCCACAGGATCATCATGAGTCAAAGTCAACTCAAGGGCAGCTTACACCAACAAGGAGTTTGGTGAGATGTTTAGCCTTCCCTTTCAGAGAGCTCTGGTGCCCCACCAAACTACAAACCCCAGGATTTCATAAGATGGAGCCGTGGAAGTTAAAAGTGGTGTCAAAGTGCTTTATCCCTGCAGTGTGGCTGCAACCACACATAGAGGTGTGGTAGGCTACACCAGGTGAATTTTTGCTGGTTGCAATAATGCGTAGGAAGGCTTGGTAAACAAAGGTGGTTAGGTGAGGAAGACCATTGGAGGTTGTTGATGTTGTTGTTGTGCGCCGTCATGTCGTTTCCAACTTATGGCAACATTAAGGCAAACCAAGTCATAGAATCATAGAGTTACAAGAGACCACAAGGGCCATCCAGTCCAGTCCCCGCCATGCAGTAACTCACAGTCCTATCTGTGAAGCTTTGGAATATATGATACACTTCTGTTGACTTTTTGAAAACTGTTTAAAACTTTTTAAGTAAAGTAAATGGTGTGTATTTTTTCTTTGTTTTACAGAGGAGTGAGTATCTTACCACCAGCACCGCCTACCCTTCCTGACCAGTGTCTTTTATCTGCTGGACAGAAATATATCAGGTATGTTATATCTCAGCACATAGTGATGGGGAAGTTGAATTTCTGCTGTGTGTTAAGACAAAACAGCTAAGGTCCAAAACGCACTGCAGAAATAATCCAGTTTGACACCGCTTTAACTGCCCTGGCTTGGTGCTAGGGAATCCAGGGAATTGTAGTTTATTGTGGCATCAAAGCTCTCCGACAGAGAAGGCACAATGTCTCACAAAACAGTTCCCAGAATTGCCTAGCACTGAGCCAGGGCAGTTAAAGCAGTCTCAGCCTGGATTATTTCTGCAGTGTGTTTTGGAGCTTAGTAGCTTTTCTGCTCCAGAAGGAAAATAGTAATTCCAAGCTGAGGAAGTGGTTGGAGAGGAGAAATTCACTTCTGGATTTGAGGACTATCTGAAGTAGAACAGGGCTGACTTATAACTGAATACCTGCAGGTGGATGGGGTGCAGCCACAGATGTTTTTCCACCTGAGATGAAGGATAAGATGCCTCTTTCCCTTGTATAGAATTGAATCAGGAAGGTTGCTGAATTTCGCTTCAGTGGTGGTGATAGGAACAAGCTCACTAGCAACAGATAAGTTTTGGCTGAGCAAGATATGGCCCACACAGCCCTCTCCTCCAACAAAGGGGATTGCTTTTGCTGCTCCCACATCTGCCATTTGAGGCAGCTGCTTCACTGGAAACTACCCCTTATGAGGTAACTATCCCCTATTAGGTAACTGGATATATTTAGCCTAGGTAAGAGATTGTTAAGGCAGTGATATGACAGCCATGATTAAATATTTGAAAGGATGTCATATTGAGGATGGAGCAAGCTTGTTTTCTGCTGCTCCAGAGAATAGGACCCAGAGCAATGGATTCAAAGTACAGGAAAAGCAATTCCAGCTCAACATTAGGAAGAACGTCCTGATGGTAAGAGCTGTTCAACAGTGAAATACATTGCCTTAGAGAGTGGTAGAGTCTCCTTCTTTGGAGGTTTTTAATGGCTGTCTTTCAGAAATGCTTTGGTGCATGGCAGAATGGGGGTCGATTGAATGGCCCTTGGGAAACTGTTCTGTCTTGGTGATTCTCTGATGCTGTCTAATGGTAGACAAGCATTGAATATAGGAGAAGGAAAAGGTGTACTACCCCAGGAGCAGTTGAGACAACCATCTTTCTTGGGAGGAAGGAAACTGGGCTGTGCATTTCAGGGTTATATACCACACGTTATGTTGAACGTGTGTCGGAGTGACGTATCTGGATGCTGTGTTTACTGTCTGTGTGCTCATTGCTGCCTCGCTCCCGAAGTACCTTCACACATTACTTGAAACATACAAAACACATTTTTCAAGTAACTCCATAACACCAAGCAATCATGCAGAGTAGATCTAAACTATAGCCTTTCGATATCGCTTTAACTTTCACGTCTCTGTCCAACCAAATCCTGGGATTTGTAGTGTGTGTGGTAGCTGTCATTCTCTGCTGCAGAGTTGTAGTGCGGTGGTTTTCGATCTTTGGTCATCCAGATGTTTTAGACTCAACCAGTTTGGTCAGTTGAAATCTGAAACTTCCAGAGGACCAATAGCTTTGTGGCTCGGCAGGGATTTGAACATGGCTCTCTTGTGCCCTGGTACTACATTCAAACCACTAAACCCCATGGGGTTTTAAAAAGCTTATCCAGGTGGCCTTAAGATTGCTTGCAGCTTCTCATTGCAAAGATACAACAGTAGCTGTGTATGCTGCTTCAGGGCTAAGAATGTAGTAAGTTAAAAATAGATAACGGGTTCCCACGCTCGTCCCTCTCAGTATGGACCAGGTCCAGAATTAAACCAGTCTTCATTTTTCCCAGAGCCCTAGAACAGATTGTTCCTAGTGACATGTGTGGGGGAATCAGAGGAATGAAGGCTTCTCCTTTGCAGGCAGTGGCCTTTCATGGTTTGTCTTGTGATGCCTCTCACAGAGCAGCTTTTTCTGTGGCTTGGGCCTATGCATATGCTGGGGAAGGAAAGATCCATTTAATCTGTGCCAGGACTGGCCTAAACCTAGACAGACCAGGATTAACAGTTCTCCTCATAGGGTGGTTTTGAGAATAAAAGGAGAGCAGGTTACAACCAGTCCTCCTTTCTGTCCATGGATTCAAGCATCCACAGCTTGAAAATATTCAGGAAATAGTATAAATTCCAAATAGCATACCTTGATTTTCCATTTTAAATAAGGGACACCATTTTGCTCTGCCATTATATTTAATGGGACGAGCATCCACGGATTTTGTTATCCGCGGAGGATCCTGGGACCAAATCCGAGAAGATAATAAGGTCCCACTGTATTTCTGCATTGCATTTTGGATCATCATCAATTTTTTCATTCTTTCTCCTGTATCATTTTTAATACCTTTGGCTGATGAAGAAGCCATGCATAGTGTGCATTTTGCAACATGTATAATGTGCATTTTGGTTGGTCCAAGGAAACTATCACTGTTTTGTGGATTTGGGATGATATTGTCCTTTTTTTTATATATATATAGCCAACACGGCTACTCCTAGATATGCTTCCAGGAGTAAAGAGGGTGGATGCTTCTGACAGAGCTGAGCCCAGAAGTATTTGGTGTTTCAAGCGGACAAGCAAAATGCTTCTATCCATCCCCATCTTGAAAAACTGCTACCAGTCAGAGTAGACAGCACTGAAATACATAGACCATGGTTTTATGACTCTTGGAGTCTCTCCCAACCCTAGGATTGGGATTTGTAGTTTGTTTTGCCTTCTCTTTGACAGAGAAGGTTAAATATCAACAACAAATCCCAGGACTTCATAGGATGGAACCATGGCAGTTCAAGTGGTCTTATGCTGTGTTATTTCTGCAGTGTAGATACTGCCTATGGCTCAGTTGCACAACACTTGCTTTCCCAGCAGAAGGTGAACCATCAGTCCCTGGTTAGGGATGAAGTAATGGTCCTTTTTCAGAGTGTGATTTTGGAGACTTCATGCCAGTGGACCATACTGAGATAGGTGGAAAAACAATCCAGCCTGGTAGAGTCTCATATTCCAGCTGTTTCTTGGCCACGTAGTTGCAGCAGTCCATATCAAGGGAGGGCAACTTCTTTCAGCCAAGAGACATTTTAGAGAACTTTTTCAGAGTAGTATCGTCGTAATGCACAGGCCCAATTTCAAAAGGGTGGGGACCCAAATCCCAGCTTATTTTAAGCTTAAAACTGTCACTGCCAGTATATGAGTCTTTCGGAACGGAAGGGAAATGGACTCGTAAAAAAGTTGGGCAGTCACTCAAAAAGATGGTAGAATTAAAATATACTGTACAGCCATGTTAGTCTGTAGAATCGGTATGCAGAGAGATCTTGTAGCACTTTTGAAACTCACCGAAAGAAAGAAATTGACAGTATGAGTTTTTATAGACTGAAGTAGACTGAAGACTACGAAAGCTCATGCTGCCAATCTTTTTCTTTTATTGAGTCTCAAAGGTGCTATAAGATCTCTCAAAAAGGTGGTATCATTCAGAAAGGGACTTGACCATCTGGGGAGGCTTAGAGGGCCAAATGCAGACTCCGGGCGGCTTGGATTTGGACCCCAAGGCCTGAGATTCCTTATTTCCAGCTTTAATACTGTTGCAGTGTCTGGACTCCGTTGCTATCAATGGTTCAGCCAAGTTGTATTCTTGCTCAAGGTCTTGCACAGCTTGGTCCTCTCTTCGTTCCCATGAACTCTGGTATTTCCATAGCCGCTCTTGTCAGCCTTGCAGATGGCGCACGCCCTTTCCGAATACCAGTGGCATTGCCTGGCGAGGGAGATCAACGCAAGCGCTGTTGGAAGCTGAAGCTTGTTAAGCCTTTGGGTATTTCCAGTGCATGTTTAAACAAACAACACACAAAAGCAACAAATGCCAGAGCTGAGCCTCCGGTGGAGGGGAAACGGAGGAAGTGTTCCTATTGTATGGGACAGGCTGAGTCAGACTCATCACAATATCCGGCAGCACTGTGATGCAGTGGGCTGAATGATGGACTTTGCTCTCATTTGGAGGGCAGTTTTAGTAGCTGGAGGGCCACCCTGAAGAATTGCAACTGGGAAAACACAGGTATCGCCTTTTTCTTCTTTGCTTCCTATCCAGTCCCCACCCCAATGCCTTTCGCCTTTTACATGTTCAGTCAGAGTCGGGGTGTTTAATAAGTCAGCTCAATAGCAACCTTTTGGATTGAATAAAAACAATCCAGTAAACTAACCAGGCAGATTCGTCCCCTGTCCCAGCAGTAGGACACTTTTATGAATCCTACTTTGGCTTTACCGGTTTGTAAACCTTTGACTTTACAGGTCATTCTAGGCTCATCTACCATGAATGAGGGATAATTCTTCAGCTTCCCTCTCCCTGTCTAAGGGATACCAATTTACTTTGCCAAGGACTCTCTGAAATGGTTTTGCCTGTTCATAGGCAAACCTATAGGACAGTGTATGTGATCGATCTCTTCTCTGAGAGGTCAGGCTTGTATTCTTCCTCTTCACAAACCAAACAGCTATGCAGGCATACCTCAGTTAACAAAACCTCTAGTGAAGAAGGTTCTTTTAATAAAGTTTTTGTGCCTCCCCAACCCATACCTTTTCCTCCTTTTACTTTTTAAGCAATATCAGCATTGGCAAGAAGGTGAAGGAGGGATGGAGAAACAGACTTTGTGTCAGGTTGCAGTGGCATGCCTGCAGTAAGCAATGCAATGAAGCTTGATCTGGGAAAGAATGGGATTCTGTTCTAGACAATCCTACTATATGCCTATATGACAGGCAAGGTAAACAGTAGCTGACTCTAGATTTGGCCACCAAATGGCTGTCAGCAACTCATCTGAGCCATATAGCCAATGCTGGCATATAGCAGAGTATAACTGGCAAATTCAGAAATGTGGTTCACAGCCCTCAGTAGAGATAACAGCAACTGGATGTCTTCCAGGAACTGAAGAATGCAGGAATCTCCGGGGACTCTCAGCAACTGATGCCAGGCTTCAGCTGATTAATAACCAGACTAGCCAAGTCTCCCAAAGTGCTATCTTTATTTACAGAGTGCTATCCAAATCACCAACGCTATAATACAGATCACACGAATACCAACTCCTACCACAACCCACAAGCAATTACTGGAAGCCCTTGAGTTTATATAGCCTTCAGACCATGCAGTCTCCCAAACTCAGTCACTTCCTGTCCCACACTCTAAAGTGTCCTCCTGTGCAATCCAGACACATATTTCATCATCCAGGTTTAGTGCATGCAGGCACCAGAGTGTCCTTGAGCCTATGAGCATCAGCTGGATGCTCATGGTCAGACACACACACATCTAAGCATTTCCCAGTGTGCTGACTTTAACCCTTTGACAATGGCAATGATAACAAAAGAGGGGGCATTCAAAGAAAAATCCCATTTTGGAAGAAGCTTTCAAGGCATTTCTAGAAGGCTCAGAATGTTTCTGCTTGCTTATGTGAGGCTTACCCGGTCTGGTTGTTTCATTTCACATGTGCATATGTTTGATAAAAAGTTTGCTGTTGAACTACTCTTCTTTTATTTCTGCATCTGATACCAATTTCTGAAAGAATACCCAGGAACACATCTATTTCTTAAACTGGGGTTTACCTGTATCTTTCTGTAGTCCTTTGCTTAGGCTCAACATGAAATCTTCAGTGATGCCGCATGAGTGATGAATGAATCCTGGTCGTAGTTGCAGTTGTTTTCTTTTATGATCTGGACTTTTTTCAGTAAAACAAGCAGATAGTTCTAATGGCTGTTGAGGGGGGGGGGGAAAGTTTAGCCAAATATGACCTGCAAGTTTAAGTCAAGTTGCAGAGAGGCTGAGCAAGAGTTGCAAGCTTAAAAAAAGAGAGAAGGCGGGTTTCCTAAAACATAAGCCCTAGCCAGTGATGAAGAATTATGGGAATTGTGGTCCACACTTGCCCACCATATCATGCAACCTCTCCAAAACCCTACTAAGGGGATCTAGTTTGCAACCTAGGAGTGAAAAACATGTGGCTCCCTAGAAAATATTGGACTACAGCATTCATAATCTAATCCATAGCTGTGCTGATAGGAGTAGGAGTCAACATATGTGTATGTAGTTGTTTCTGACTTATGGTGACCCTAAGGCAAACCTATCGCAGGGTTTTCTTGGCATGTTTCTTCAGAAAGGGTTTGCCATTGCCATCCTCTGTGACTTGCGCAAGATCTCCCAGTGGGTTTCTATGGCCAAGTGGGGATTCAAACACTGGTCTCCCAATGTCCTAGTCCAGCACTCAAACCGCTACACCACACTGCCTCTCAGGCGTCAACATAGGAAGGACGTAACCCTAGTCTGTCTTCATCAGTCAGGAGGTTTTGGAGATTTGGGCATCCCCATTTTCCCCTCACTTGCCCTAAAGATCAGATGATGACCATGACCTCAGCTGCGGAGATGATGCATATCTAAATTATCATAATTATTTTGCTCTTATTGTCACTATGAAAGGGAATTTATAGTTCTTCCAACTGATCTTGTTTCTAACCTTTGTTTCTAACCTCTGTTTCTCTTCTTTGCCTTTTTATTTTTCAGCTCAAGGTCCAGCAAAGATCCTTTCAGCCCCTCAAACTGGTGGCCCCGCATCCTCCCAGCCACCCACCACGGCGGAGTCGGTCAAGCCCACCCTCTGTAGAGTCATCATCTACTTGCAGAAGGAGATGTCCGGGGACACCTGCCTGACAGCCCTCTGCCCCACATCAGGAGCCAAGCCCAAGGGCTGTGGCTTCAAAGCAGGTGCCCCCGGCAACAAGTACGTGCGGCTCAATGTCGGCGGCTCCCTGTACTATACCACGGTGCAGGTGCTGACACGACACGACACCATGCTGAAGGCCATGTTCAGCGGCAGGATGGAGGTCCTCTCAGACAAGGATGGTAGGTCCCCATTTTGATGTCTTACAAGGATGATGGGTCCCCATTCTGATGTCTTACAAGGATGGTGGGTCCCCATTCTGACATCTGATGCTGAAAGCAGAAGGGTTGCATGCTTCATCCTCAGCTGGAGGGAAGGCTGTTGTTCATACTTCATTTCACGCCTCCTCTTGAGAGAGATCAAACCGGAGCATGTTCCGTAGATTGTAGGACCCGGGTTCTAGCCATGTTGGGGGCCACAGCACCTCCTGAAAGTGGGGGATGCCAGAAGTCAATCTTAAAGTTTCCTTTAGAAAAGTGCGGGGCTTCTTAGTTGAAACAAAGTGCCTAGGGACAGCAAGCAATGGCATCCTCTGGGAAAACTCATGCAATGTGTTAGATGCGTATGAGACACCAAACTTTGTGCCACCTTTTCTCTCTTTCTGTCAGGCTGGATCCTCATCGACCGCTGTGGGAAACACTTTGGGTCTATTTTAAATTATCTCCGGGACAACACAGTTGCCCTGCCAAAGAACCGACAGGAGATCAAAGAGCTGATGGCTGAAGCCAAGTACTACCTCATCCAGGGTTTGGTTGAGCTCTGCCAAGCAGCCCTTCAGGTAAGGGGCTAGAGCTCCCAAATTCCCCATCATGCTTGGAAGCTGTTGGGAAGGGAGAGCTGTTGATCAGGGTGCAAGAAGCTTCAAAATAAAACATACAGGTTGAGTCTCCCTTATCCAAAATGCTTGTGACTAGAAGTCTTTTGGATTTGTCTCCCCCTTCCCAGATTTTGGACTATTTGCATATAGAATAATAAAATATCTTGGAGATGGTACCCATGTCTACACATGAAATTCATTTGTGTTTTGTATACCCTTTATACACTTTGTCTGAAGGTAATTATATACAGAATATTTTAAACATTTTTGTGCATGAAACTAATTTTGTGTGCGCTGAAGCATCAGAAAGCAAAGTTATTACTGTCTGAGCCAACCATGGGGACAATTCTGGAATATTTTGGATTCTGGAATTCCAGATAAAGAAGACTGTAATTGTTTGAAATGTGTGGCTCTCTCTAAAGGGTTCCAGCCAAGATTTTTTAAAGTGATTGAGATCCTTTTTTGCAGAGCAGAGAGTGGTGATGGGCCTTTTTTGTATTGGGGGGACAGACACAGATACAACAGGAGCCTGGGGTGCCCTTTGCCCGCCTGATCCTCACCCTATTCTTCTGAGCTACTTCCCAAAGAGCAAGGATGATAAATCTCTTTCAATCCAAGAACCAGGTTCCACTTCAGAAAAGTTCTAGGGAGGTATATTCCAGCATTTGGCTGTGCCAAAGGCAAATAGCTAGGAATAAAAATATTAGCATGTTGTAGCTTAAAGCTCTTACTGTCAGTAACTAAGTATGTAAAATTTCAGCTTTCTTCTCTCCTATGATAAGTCTCTCAAGGTGTTAAATTATTTTGCTTTAGTCTTTGTATTGATAACCTTTTCCTATTTAGTATGCAAATATGTAGCATGTTTGAGACTAACTGCAAGAAAGAAGCTGATAGCATGAGCTTTTGTAAACTGAGGAAGTAGATTCAAGTGTACAAAATCTTATGCTACCAGCGTCTTTCTTTCCAGACTAACATGGCTATGTCTTTGAATTCTGCCAGTAACTAAGGATATATCCACAGTGCAGAAATAAAGCAGTTTAACACCATTTTAACTGCCAGGGCTCCATCCTGTAGAATCCTAGGACTTGTAGTTTGATGGGATGTCCCTTTGTTGCTGTGTTTCTTTTGCACAGGACAAGAAAGAATCCTACAGGCCTGTCTGCAACATCCCTGTCATCACGTCCCCCAAAGAAGAGGAGAGACTCATAGAATCTGCCATGAAGGTGCGTGAGTCCCTAAATCATTATCTTGAACTCGAATGTCAGCTTAAGTGTTTTTCACCAATGACTGGGAACTTAAAAAATGGGAGATAGGAAGGACTGCCCTCTTTCAAAGATGGGTCTTTCTCTGTGTTGCCACCATCTTCCCATAGGTAAAGCTTCTGGGCTACATTCCTGTGTTAAGAATCCAAGTCCCATTTGGCAAGTACCAGTGCACACTGCTAGAGATCTTAGCATCTGTTGTTCACTTCTATGTCTGTTTGCCTGTCTGTTTCTTTTTCTTCTTCCCTTTCTTGACCCCCCCCCCCCCCTTTTTTTTTTTTTTTTACCTACTAGTGGCCAGTCAGGGGAGAGTCAGATACTCTCGCTAGAGGCTTTTGCTGATGACTTGGAGAGTTGCTTTCAAATTAGACCAAGGGCCACAGGTCGTCCACCCCTCTTCTATAGGAACCTGTTTCTTGGAAGCCATCTGCAGTAAGCCTCTTGTTGTTGTCAACCCAATAAATTATTAACATACCACCATCGAAGACCGGCTGTCACCCACGTGAGTTAAAGCCTGGCTCTTTCCAGTTGGCCCAGGCAGACTTTTCCCAGCATTCTGTGGGCTGTTGCCAAGATGATAGCATGGCTTGTCAGATGTCTGTTGGAAGGGGCTGGAGGCTTTGTCAGGCTCGTGGGAGCCGTCCCAAGCAAATACTTGTCCCTGTTGTACCCTCAGAAAGCACGGTCTGTATGCCAAGTAGCATGTAAATGATAAGTATATAATCTAGAAGAGTGAAATAGCAAAGCTTTCCTGTTTATATGTCCCCTTTAGTACTTTTGCTGCACAGAGAGAATTGGCATGCTCAGCTAAATCCTTCTCCCAGCTACATTAATTTTTGTATATGTAGGAAATGGATGAGAGTGTGCAACTGAATGCACAATTCCCTTCTTTTTCTCCCCTTTCCTTGCCATCCCTGAATAGTACAATCTGGGAAAATTTTTACCAAGTGGTTGTGCTGAATTTATCTGGCCCTAAGAAAAGTATTACTGCCTTGGTGATTCTACGATATCAGGACCTGTGGCCTTCCAGATGTTCTTGCCTTCTAGCCCCAATCACCCACAAATCATTGGCCATGATGGCTGATGTGCAGCAGCATCTGGAGAACCACAGGTTTCCCAGGACTGGCATTTGCAGTGGCCAACCATATTTCTATAGGAAACTAGGAAGTTATGACAACAGTTAGCATTTGGTCTTTTTGCAGAAGTACATTGCTGTAGAATTAAAGGCAGACCTGCTAGTTCCTAAGGTACTTGCCAAGTTCCGCAGCCATTTTAGGGGCCACTACCATTAAAGGCTGCTCTCCTCATTCCCCTATATTATCCTGCTGGATTTGGAGTGGCCATTTAAACTTCCCACAAATATCTTGTATCGTTATCTGGCAACCCAGGCTCTGTGAGAAATTGCAGTGGTGCTTCCAGTCTCCCTTCTGAGTGCTTCCACAGTGTTAAGCTTCATCGAGATCATTAACCTAAAAGCAGAGCTTGGAAGGGTTTTTGTTTTAGACTACAACTCCCAGAATCTCCCAGTCAGCATGCCTAGATTTTTCATATCACACTTTTCCCTTGAAGTGACATGTCCCTTTTCTTCCCTCTTCCCAGCCTGTGGTGAAGCTGCTTTACAACAGGAGTAACAACAAATATTCATACACAAGGTAAATTTCTCTGCATTCCACATTGAGACTAAGCTTAAGGACACAAGAAGAGCCCTGCTGGATAATTCAAAAAGGATTATCTAATCCATCATTCTGTCCCTGCAGCACCTCTGGGAAGCCACTAGCACCCTTCCACTGGTACTGCAAGGCAATGTGTTTGGCATTCTTGGTGCCAAGCAACCCACTTTGGGGGCCAGTGATAGAGCATATATAGAAGGTTCCAGATTAAAAAGAAACAATTTTGGGGACTGGAAAGCACCCACAAGTCTATATAAAGTCCCACCTGTTGGGAATGTTTTGATGATGTATACCTGCATGGCAGAATGGAGTTGGAGTGGATGGCCCTTGCAGCCTCTTCCAGCTCTATGATTTTGTGATTCTAAACTCATATACAGAAAATTAAAATAGGCCAAGTGGACACTTGCATTCCCCAATTTCATGTAGACTTTTCTTCCTCCCTGTTGTTTCAGCAACTCCGATGACAACTTACTGAAGAATATAGAACTGTTTGATAAGCTTTCCCTCCGCTTCAATGGGAGAGTCCTCTTCATCAAAGATGTGATTGGGGATGAGATCTGCTGCTGGTCTTTCTACGGTCAGGGACGCAAGCTGGCTGAAGTCTGCTGCACCTCCATAGTTTATGCTACAGAGAAAAAGCAAACCAAGGTATGAAGACTTTGGCCTACCGTTCAGCACAGACATTCCTTTATGCATGGCTTGTTTCTCCCAGGCAAATTTTCAGCACTCGTGGTTGATTATTTAACAGGGGCTCCATTACTAGGGGAAGTAGGTTAAGTGGAGTTTGTCAAATTGGTGTTGACAACAATGAAACAGAGGCACTTGTGGAAAAAGAGGAAAGCACATGACTCAGTCAGATGTATCCTGGTTGACCAAACATTGGGTTCTACCAGCATATTTAGAGTCAAGTGATGGAAATTAGAATCATAGAATCATAGAGTTGGAAGGGACCCCAAGGGCCATCCAGTCTAACCCCTTGCCATGCAGGAAATTAAATTAAAGCATCCCCGACAGATGGCCATCCAGCCTCTCCTTAAAGACCTCCAAGGAGGGAGATGCCACTACACTCTGAGGAAGGAGTGTGTTCCACTGTGGGACAGCCCCTACTGTCAGGAAGTTCCTCCTAATGTTGTGGGGGAATCTCTTCCTCCAGTTTACATCCATTGTTCCAGGTCCAGTTCTCTGGAGCAGCAGAAAACAAGCTTGCTCCTTCCTCAATGTGACATCCCTCCCTTCATTTCACCTTTTAACCTTTCCTTCTCCAGGCTAAACATACCCAGTTCCCTAAGTCGTTCCTCATAGGGCATGGTTAGGTGGGAAGCATCTTTTTTTCTATGCATATGATTTCTCTTTGCATAACTCCTGCTGCTTATGGGGTAGACGCAAAGAACTAAAGGCAGAAGCCGTGAGCCCCTGAAACTCTGCTCAGCCCAATCCCTGACTGCCTGGTTTAGTGGGGGAAAAGGATGGGAAGCAGGAGCAGAGCTCACAGATGCTAATGTTTGGTTTATTAGAATAATGACTCATCCATGTTAATCATTGCAGATATTATAACATTAATGTGTTACGTTAATCATTAGCAGCACATGTTAGAGACGTGTCACCTTTAGGTATTGGTGGGGGCTTTATTTAAGAAAAAATGGAATTAGTAAAAATAGTCAACTGTGCCCCAAAGCTACAAATTAAAGTAACATGAAGCATGGAAGCATTACTCAGACCACATTGTTGATGATAAAAGGAGTAAAATAATATAGTTGTATTTTATTGCTTAACAAAAACTATAAGGAATTATGGGCAGCAATTTGATTTTGAATCCCAAGGTCTGGCCAGGAGATGCTAAATAAACCAGCTGGTCTCTACTGCAGGAAGATTTGAACATTGGACCATGACTGGAGACCAGGTTTCAGTTCCTAGCTCAGCTATGAAATCCACTAGGTGACTTTGGGCAAATCACATACTCTCAGCCTCAGGGGAAGGCAATGGCAAGCCTCCTCTGAACAAATGTTGCCAAAAAAACCCATGATAGGGTCGCCATAAGTCAGGAATGACTTGAAGGCACACAGCAACAACAGAGAGAGCAATAGGCCTGCAGAAGAGTCTTTGGAGAGCATCTGCTTCTCTTGACGTATGTGTGCACGCCTGCTTTTGTCTCCTCTGTCTCCCAGGTGGAATTCCCTGAGGCCCGCATCTATGAGGAAACGCTGAACGTTTTGCTGTATGAGACCCCCAGAGTACCTGACAACTCCCTTTTGGAAGCGACAAGCCGGAACCGAAGCCAGGCTTCCCGGAGTGAAGACGAGGACGGCAGCTTCGAGTTGCGCGACCGGGTCCGACGCATCCACGTGAAGCGATACAGCACTTACGATGACCGCCAGATGGGCCACTAGAGACTACAAGGCACGGCTTTGCTGGGGAGTTTTTCTGTCTTCGAAGCACAGGCCTGTGCTGTTCCTGGGTTGGCCTTTCTCTCTCACAGATTGGAAGTGGGCTCAGAGGCCGACTTGGCTTTAGTTTCAGCAAGATTCCCACTTCATGTCGTAGGAGGCCTGCAGTGCCCAGTGCCAGCTGGTATAAACCATTTTTAGTTTTAGGCACTATTTTTTTCTTTTTCAAAGAAGTGCATCTTTTCTAGAAGCTGACACCTTATTCTACTTTAAGAAAGAGGCCATTAATTCCTTTTCCAGATTCAAGATTGGTGCTTGCAGAGGAACTTTCTCAAGCAGAGTGCCTCTAACTCTGCTTGGAGAACTCTTTTTTCTTTTTCATTTTTAAAATCCAGATGCTGAGGACAATGAATGTGTTCTGAAACACTACAGCTTCGTAGCCATGCGTCTCCTTTTGTTACGAAACTCTCCTTGCGTGGCGACTTCTTTTCTTTGTTTCTCTCCGATGGATGCGATGCTGCATTTGGTGCAGCCTGAAGCTGGGAGAAGTTGGAATGTCCTTTGGTGCAATATTTGCAGCTTGGTGCCAGAGAACTGAAAAACTCCATGGGAATCTCTGCCAACATTTGTATCTGATGGGAAATTGGAACTGAAGGGGATGGTGACATGACACAAATTGCCTTCTCTGGATCCTTTCACCCAATTGCTTGTAGATTTGACGGTTTGTGTATTGTGAATGGGGATGGTTTTCATATGGTCAACTTGCATCATGGAATCTTGGACCTTTTGTTTTTGACCACATTTGCTAAAGGCAAGAAGAGAAAAGGCACTAAGAAGGGCAAAATCCTCTCAGGCCTATGGACAGGAGCGGCAGTGAGGTGGGAGTGGGAAGCAGGTCAACTGGTGAAGCCTGGAATGTACTGGAATAACCCAGAATAATGTATTTCTGATAAATGATTTTTGTCAGCTGAGAAGTTTGTGTGTGGATCTCTGTGAAGCGGATCCCCTTGGGTGAAGTGCGTCCTACACATTTCTCAATGTCTTCCACTGTCAGGAAGTTCCTCCTAATGTTGAGGTGGAATCTCTTTTACTGTAGATTGAATCCATTGCTCCACGTCTTATTCTCTGGAGCAGCAGAAAACAAGCTTGTTCCATC
This sequence comes from Sceloporus undulatus, assembly GCF_019175285.1. Lineage (NCBI taxonomy): Eukaryota > Metazoa > Chordata > Lepidosauria > Squamata > Phrynosomatidae > Sceloporus > Sceloporus undulatus. The sequence continues at coordinate 11,761,934 of NC_056532.1, forward strand.
CTCAATATGGCACCCCTTCAAATACTTGCAGCCATGCAGGAAGATATAGTCAAAGCATTCCCAACAGATGGTCATCCAGCCTCTGTTTAAAAACCTCCAAGGAAAGAGATTCTCTCACTGTTGAAAAGCTCTAACCATCAGGAGATTCTTCCTAATGTTGAGGTGGAATCTCTTTTGCTGTAGTTTGAATCCATTGCTCCATGTCCTGATCTCTGGAGCAGCAGAAAACTACTTGCTCCCTCCTCAATAGGACATCCCTTCATATATTTAAACAGGGATATCATATCACCCCTTAGCTGTCTCTTCTCCAGGCTAAACATACCCAGCTCCCTAAGTCTCTCCTCATAGGGCTTCATGGTTTCCAAACCCTTCACCATTTATTCACTCTCTTCTGGACACATGGCTCCAGCTACTCAACATCCTTTTTGAATTGTGGTGCCCAGAGCTGAACACAGTATTCCAGGTGGGGCCTAACCAAAGCAGAATAGAGTTTCACTATTACAAAGCAGAATTGAGTGGCACTATGACTTCCTTTGATCTATACTTCTATTGATGCAGCCTAGAATCTCATTGGCCTTTTTAGCTGCCGCATCACACTGTTGACTCATCTTCAACCTGTTGTCTACTTGAACTCCTAGATCCTTTTCACATGTAGTTTCATTCAGCTAGATGTCCCCCATCCTATATCTATGCATTTCATTTTTTCTACCTTTATGAATAACGTGTCATTCCGTAACAAGCAATGGTTTTTTTAAAACTGTATAAAGCATAGCAATTCTTCACAGAGTTGGCCTGTATTTGTGTGAAGGTGCCACAAGCAAAGTGCAGCCATAAAATCCCATTGCCTGGTAGTTCTCCTTGGAATTAGCTACTAAACAACTTGATGCAAGAACACAAGGTACATCTGCGCCGCAGAAACAATGCACTTGGATGCTGCTTGAGCTGCCTTGGCTCAGTGCTATGCAATTCTGGGATTTGTCGTTTCGTGAGATATTTAGCCTTCTCTCAGCTCTGGTGCCACAACAAACTACAAATCCTTGGATTCCATAGGACGGAGCCATGGCACTTAAAGCCGTGTCGAACTGCATGAATTCTCCAGTGTATCAGCATCTATAGGGAACATCAGAATTCATCATACTTCATGGCTAGAAACCTGAGTTTGAGATTTTTCTTTTTAAACCAAACCACAGTTTATTAAGAAAGCAGCAAAAGAAGATTACAAATAAACCATTTGCTAAAAATAACAAAATATAGACCAAATGAAACGATGTAATTCATAGTGACTCCAAGGGACACATTTCATCATCTGCCATATTTTATATATGTGTTGCTTCTTTTCTTTTTACATCATTATAGATTGAGAACACCTGGTACCAATTTGAAGCGTGGATTCAGCTGGGCTGAAGGTACATTTGCTTCCTTACAGTTTGAAGAGGAAAGGGATGAGCCCATTTTATGCCATTTGTTTTCTCTCATTAAGACGGTATTGATCTTAACTGGAGCTGGTTTTGTTAGGAGTGGATTTTAGAAATCGTCCGTTTGGAGGCTGCCATTCCCAGAAAGTCCGAACAAAAGCAGCCGGCAGCCATGAAGGCTGGGAAGATTTTCAGAGCTGTAGTCTACAGAGGTACGTTAATCATAAATAGCATTCAATTATTTTCTTTTTTAAAATTCATTTTTAGTGTAACCCAAAAACAAACACACAATAGAGAAAGAGAAAGAAAGAAAAAAAGAAAGAGAGAGAGAGAGAGAAATCATGTGTTTGTTTTGGGTGTAAGTCTACAGAGGTAAGTTAATCATAACTAGCATTCCACTATTTTCTTTTTCAAAATTTAATTTTTAGTATCCCCCAAAAACAAACACATTATTTATATATATCAATCATGTATGTGTGTGTATACACACGCATACACATATACACATATATCAACCATGTTTGTTTTGGGGGTAAATCTACAGAGGTACATTAATCATAACTAGCAAGCCATTATTTTCTTTCTTAAAATTCATTTTTAGTGTACTCCAAAAACAAACACATTATATGTGTGTGTTTTTAGTATACCTCAAAAACAAGCTCGCTCTCTTGCGCTCTGTGTGTGTGTGTGTGTATAGCGCATAATATCGTTGATATGTATATGTATGTACTGTATATCTTTAATTTTAGTGTACAAAGAGGATAGATAGTGCATGGGTAGTGGGCATAGTGGTTTGACTTTGTGATTCTGGAGACCAGGGTTCGATTCCCAGCTCAGCCATAAAACCCACTGGTTGACTTTGGGCAAGTCACACTTTCTCAACCTAGGGAAGGCAATGGCAAACCTCTGAACAAAGCTTGCCAAGAAAACCCCATCATTTTAGGATTGACATAAGTCAGAAATGACTTGAAGGCACACCACAACCGTGTGTGTGTGTGTGTGTGCATGTCTAAAACTGCCATACCCTACATACTACAAACAAAACCTTTAGCATACAATAAGTGTTTGTTTTACTGTTCGATCCTTGCTTGTATAGTTCTGGCATTGCACCCTTTGCAGAAAAGAGTGTGATAGGTAAACATTATTTGTGAAACAACACAAACCTAACAACTGAACGCCTAAATACAAACACCTCTGACTTCCTAAATGATGGATACATCCCAGTATTAGCTTGTTGTTATTGCGTGTCAAGTACTGTAATGCTTGACTTATGGTGACTGGAAGGCGAGGGTTTTCTTGGCAGGTTTCTTCAGAGGGAGGTTGCCATTGCCTTTCTCTGAGGCTGAGAGAGTGTGACCTGGTCAGGGTGGGTTTCAAAGCAGAGTTTGGAGTCGAACCCGGGTATCTAGAGATGTGATCCAACGCTCAAACCAGTGCGCTGGCTCTCCCGCAACTGCTTGACCACAGAATTTAATGTTATCATCCTTATGGTCCCAACAGATTTTATGTTAAAATAATGAAATAAATACCAGGGGAATGGAATGCTACAGACAGATAAATGTCCCAGACGCAGAAGCATAAATGTCAGGGTGAAGGTTAAGCATTCGACATTTATCAAACTGCAAGAGACAGAGATCCATCAAGGCCACTGCATGAATCTCCTAGTTGAAAAACAAGGACTGGGAACGTCTAGGAGCAACTGGGATGGAGGTTTCGGGGATGCTTTCTTCCCAAAATGGATCTGGTACCAATGACAAAACCCTGCAGAGGTATGTGCATTCCTTAATTCCAGTTTTTGTTCACCAGCCATGAGCCACACATTTGCACCGAAATAACAGAATCAATGGTTAGAGTGATTGGCTGAGACTTGGCGAAACCTGGGTTCTAGTCCCTCCACAAAGGCATGAAACTTGCAGTGCAATTTTGGAAGGTTTCTCTTTCTCTTAGCTTGACTTCCCTTGTAGGGCTGTTGCGAGAGTAAGGGAAACCTTCCAAAATCACTCTGCAAGTTTCACACTTTTTGTGGAGGGACTAGAACTAGAGATTTGATTGAGAGTTCCTGCATGGAAGAACGAGGTTGGACTGGATGGCCCTTGTCTCTTCCAACTCTATGATTCTAAGAACCCAGATCTTGCAAAGTCTCAGCCAAGCGCCCTAACCATTGCCCTCCAATGATTCTGTTATTTCAGGTGCAAACGTGTGGCTCATGGCCGGTGAATGAAAACTTGAATTAAGGAAAATACAGAGTTTTGGCACTGGCACCAGACCCATTTTGGGGAGAAAGCATCCCTGAAACCTCCATCCCAATTGCATGTGCGCCACATTTCTTGGAGGAAAGGCTAGAAAGAAGTGCAACTAATACATCATCATCATCATCATCACTTAGGTTTTTTGTGGGTTTTTAGGGCGATGGGGCCATGTTCTAGAAGAGTTTCTTCCTGACGTTTCGCCAGCATCTGTGGCTGGCATCTTCAGAGAATGCTGGCATGGAAGTGCCCCAATTGCCATTTTCACATCCATGCCAGCATTATCTGAAGATGCCAAAGCCACAGGTGCTATGGCCACATCGCCCAAAAAACCCACAAAAAGCTATGGACACTGGCCATGAAAGCCATCGATGTCACAATAAAAGCTTAGGTTTCCAATAAAAGCAAAGCAGATTCCAGAAGCCTGAAATTTGCCCACCCCAGAACTAGGTTGTTGTTGTGTGCCTTCAAGTCATTTCCAACTTATGGTGACCCTAAGGCAAACCTATTCTCTTGGCAAGTTTCTTTGGAGGGGGATTGCCATTGCTATCTATCCTCTGAGGCTGAGACAGTGTGATTTGCACAAAGTCACCCAATGGGTTTCATGGCAGAGCTGGGAATCGAACCCTGGTCTCCAGAGTTGTAGTCCAATGCTCAGACCACACTGGTTCTCCAACAGCTATTCCACCACCATCACCTCTTTAATTTAATTTAGCATCATCCTTATGGTCCAAATAGACTTGTGGGTTTCCATGGCTGAGCTGGGATTCGGACCCTGAGCTCCATAGTCCAGCTCTGAAACCATTAAACCACATTCGTGGTCCGAATTAGGTTACCTAAAGACTCCACACAAGGCAATTGGTACCATGTTCCTGAATTATGTCTGCCGTACTTTTGCATGCACCCAAGTTGGTCAGTTTCAGGGTTCTAGTAAATTCTTGCTAAAGTTAGATTTTGGGGCCTCAGCTCCCAGAATCCAACACGCCTCCAAAGTAAAAAGTAACTTTTCCAAGCTATGGTTCTAGGTGCATTTCCCTGGCGCTCCAGCAGAGGATGGCATCACTCCTGGTCTGGAGAAAAAAGCTCAGTGACTGGATTGAAAAATCAGATGTGATCTACTGACCTTTGCAGCAAATCACTAAGGGTTTCTGTCTCTGAACTGAAAAGATTCCAGACACCAGATTAAATTCTGGCTGGAAATCCACAGTAGTTTGGGATTGTTTTAATTTTTGAAAATGTTAATATCAACATTACATAACAAAAAAGTCATATAACGAATTACAATTAATAAAGTAAAACGAACATAAAGGCAAATGAAAGTTTTTCTTTCCCATCTTTTAATATACTCTTCTTTCAGTACTTCCTTTCTTATCTATGCTACATATTATTTATACTGTTCCTTTTCTGATAATACTTCTTGATTCTATCTTATATAATCGATTATGTTTTAAATGATTCGACCAACCTAAGTTCCAAATATACGTACAATAGTCAGTTTCCATTAGGCCTTGAAACCAATAATTGATATGTATCATTACCGGTTCCCTATTTCCTATAGATTGACCTAAGCTTTCACGTTTCATTAACCACATCGATTTATCTAAATCTGCCACATCTCAATTAATTTTTGTGACCAATCTTGTCTTGAAGGGATTGAACTCTCTCTCCATTTCTGAGCTATAGCTGCCGATGTCAGGTAATGCAATATGTACACAAGGATTTGTATGCACAAGGTTTGTGAATTTTGGTTATGGAACTGATGACAAACTCATAGTAGGCACTTCACAGGTGCTCAGAGGTACCTTGGTTCTCAACCCTTAGCACATGCCTACCTAAGCCGGGATTTTGCACCCAGACCTCGTAAATGGGACCATGTGGCCTATCAAAAAGCAAAGAGCACATGGTTTGGTAAAGAGACACAAAAATGTGGAATTCATCTGCCTCTGCCTAATTTTAGAGCCATTTGAAAGGGATGGATACTTGCCCTAGGGCTTGGGAAGCTTATTTTGGACCACAGCTCCCAGACTCCCCCAGCCAGCATGGGCCATTTGTCACAAAACACCACCACCACCAAAACTGCATTATTTCTGCAGTGCAGATGCAGCCCTTGTCTTCATTGTATGGAGCTGAGAAAGTTCGAATCTCTGCAGGATGTAGCTCCTTACCTCCAGTCATTGGAGATAAGGGCAGAAGCAGCTCTGTAAGACGGATGGGGAAATGTCTGTGATCTGGGTTAGGCTTGCAAGAGCTTTATGGTGGAGATGTGACAAGTGGATATATTAGCATAAATTATAGTATTGGGGTCAGTTTCCTGTGGGAATCTCAGGCCCTGGGGCTTCCCCATACAGTCATAGAGCTGGCAGAGACCCCAAGGGCCATCCAGTCCAACCCCATTCTGCCATGCAGGAACTCACAATCAAAGCACCTCTGTCAAATGGCCATCCAGCCTCTGTTTAAAAACCTCCAAATGAGATATTCAACTACACTCCAAGGCAGTGTCTTGTCTAGAAGTTGCTCCTAATGTTGAGGTGGAATTTCTTTTCCTGGAGCTTGCATCCATTGTTCTGGGTCCTGTTCTCTGGAGCATCAGAAAACAAGCTTACTCCATCCTCAATATGACACCCCTTCCAATACTTAAACATGGCACTGTTGTGTGGTGGTTTCCCACTTTAACATGTTGTTTCTCCTTTCTGCAATGCTTTTCCTAAGGCAAAGGATGCACCTGCACTACACAGTTGCAGCACTTCAACGGCACATTTACTGTTACGTGTCCATCCGATGGTATTCTAGGATGTATTTCAGCGAGGTACTTAGAAATTGGTGCCAGAGAATTAGAAAAGCCATTTGTTTGTTGGAATTACTATTTCTCTCTCTCTCTTTTTAGTTGTTTGTTCAGGATTTTTTTTTTAAGTGAGTATTTCTCAATAGTAAATATTTTCACAAGTGGAAGGTACGAAGTTCATAGTCTGTTTTGCTCACTCCCTTCTTGGCTGCTTTCTGCCTTTCGGTTTGCAATCAGCTAGCGAGAAATGTGCTCTTGGCAGAAGAAGAAGTGTCAAAACGCTTCTTAGAAGAAGCAGTTTTTGCAAGCTCCCTGGTTTGTTTTCAAGCTGCAAAGAAAGTTTATAGGAAGCAGATGGCCCAGCCGGCTTTAAGAAAGAGGTGGGTGGCTCTGTGGGGATCCCGAACCGGCAGAGAAACCTCTGCTTTACCACCCCAAAAGTTGGAAGGATGTCCCATCATTGGTGTCATTTGGAGACATTGACTCCCAAGATCCATCACTGTAGGGCTGCCATGGACTGGAAAATAATAATGTAATAGTAATAATGTAATAACATTATTATTATTATTATTATTATTATTATTATTATTATTATTATTATTACTGTCATTATTACTATGTCCCGCATTTCTCCCATTTCTCAAGGCGGTGAATTTGGAAAAATGTTCCAATGGAGAAGAAAGACTGTCCTGAGATCTGTAGTTTTGCAAGGTCTTTAGCCAGGTTTCTGTAGGATGGAGAGATGGCAGTTAAAGTGGTGTCAGACTGCATTATTTCTACATTATTTCTCGGGACGCATTCCAGCTTGTCAGCCTCTCTCTTGAAATGTGATGTCCAGAACTACAGTATTTCAGGTGAGGCTTGACCAAAGCAGAATAGAATCCTAGAATCTTAGAGTTGGAAGAGACCACAATGGCCATCCAGTCCAACCCCATTCTGCCATGCAGGAAATCCAAATCAAAGCATCCCCAACAGATGGCCATCCAGCCTCTGCTTAAAGACCTCCAAGGAAGGAGACTCCACTGCACTCCATGGAAGAGTGTTCCACTGTCGAACAGCCCTTACTGTCAGGAAGTTCTTCCTAATGTTGAGGTGGAATCTCTTTTCCTGTAGCTTGCATCCATTGTTCCGGGTCCCGTTCTCTGGAGCAGCAGAAAACAAGCTTGCTCCCTCCTCAATATGACATCCCTTCAAGTATTTAAACAGGGCTATCATATCACCTCTTAACCTTGCCTTCTCCAGGCTAAACATGACCAGCTCCCTGAGTCATTCCTCATAGGGCAAGGTTTCCAGCAGACTGGAGGAGGACAGACGTTGTCTTCATCTTCAAAAAGGGGAAATAAAGAAGATCCCAACAGTTATCGTCCAGTTAGTCTGACATCTACACCAGGAAAGATTCTAGAGCAGATCATGAAACAGTCAGTCTGTGAGCATCTAGAAAGGAATGCCATAGAAAAAGTCAACATGGGTTTCTCAAAAAGTCATGCCAGGCTAATGTGATCTCCTTTTTGGATAAAATGATCAGCTTGGTAGATGGAGGGAATGCTGTGGATGTAGTATATCTTGATTTCAGTAAGGCCTTTGACAAGGTTTCCCATGACATTGTTGCAAATGAGCTAGTAAAAGATGGGTTAGACAATGCAACTGTTAGGTGGATTTGTAACTGGTTGACCATCCAAACCCAAGGGATGCTCAGCAATGGCTCCTATTCATCCTGGAGAGAAAGCGTTTGCCGTTGCCTTATCTTCTGAGGCTGAAAGAGTATGACTTGCTGAAAGTCGCCTTGTGTTTTTCAAGCACTGTATTTTCAGCACATGGGAAGGGTCCTCAGGGGCTTGGGGACTGTCTTTTGGGGAGCGTCTCCATTACCAGGCTGAAAGCAGAGTCCCAATATCCAAGACTGCTGGTCCCATAAAACTGGATGTCGAAGTTGTTCTAGTTCCTCTGATGATGAACAAGTTAACCTCCCTGACAGGAGTGAAGTGCATGAAATAAGAAACTAAATCAGAACTACTTTCTCATATATATATATATATATTTGTGTAGCAAGTCAGTACGAATGAAATTTAAATAGTGGTGACATGTTCCCCCCGCCTGCATTGAATCCCCAAAGAATAAAAAGGACCCAGATGCAGAAAAACACACACACGGTTTTGTCGATTTCACGCTGGACAACTCGAGGGGAAAAATAATTTGTTGCCACAGTTACCGATGGAGCATGCACCACCTGAGCATCTCTCCCCCATGCAGTATAACCTTCCACCTTCATCTCCAAGGGAGATGATGCTTTACATATATATTTATATGCCAACATCATGGGTGAGTCTCTCAAAAAAAGATGCTGCATCCTGGAGCGAGACGAACGACGCAAACCATTTTTATGGGTCTCATTTCCCGGAGTTGAATTGCGATGCTTGCCTCCCACTCCTGGGCTTGTTTTATTTCTTTTGCCCGTATTCATTTGACTGGCTCCCGAAGGCCTTTAGGCAGGTTATGACCTATTAAATTGTATACAGCAGCTGCAAGATTAATATAAACCAGGGTCATCTTCACCTTGCAAAAGAAATCACAGTCGATTCACTGTTACTAGTGGACAGATCCATCAACTTTTGCATTGAAAGGGGAGAAGTGAGTGTTGCAAAGAAAGAAGCATGAGGAGTTTTCTAGCAATGCACACTTATGTTGCAAAGACAGAGGCATGCTTCATTTTTTCGCTGTGCACACCTATGTTGCGAAGAAAGAAGCATTTTTTGGCAATGCACTCCTATGTTGTAAAGAAAGAGGCATTTTTGGCAATGCACACCTATGTTGTAAAGCAGGGGTCGGCAACCCTCGGCCCACGGGCCGGAGGTGGCCTGCGGAGGTGGCAAAACCGGCTCCAGCCCGGTCCTGCCGCCGCCAAAGCCGCCTCCTCCTCCTCCACCACCTCCTCCTGGGCCACATGAAGGGGCCCGCGGAAGTGGCCTGCCACCTCCGCAGGCTCCCCCCAGGGCCCTTGCGGCCCCAGGCCTCTCTCTCTGGAGGGAGGCCTGGGGCCACATGGGCCAAGAAGGGGCCTGCGGAAGCGGCCTGCTGCCTCCTGGGCTCCTCCACGACCCTTGGAGACCTTTTGGCCGAAGGGAAGAAGGAAGGGCCTGGGACAGTGCCCAAGCCCTTCCTTTGGCCTCCTCTCCTTGGCCGAAAGGGCCCTTTGGAGCCGTTCGGCGAAGGAAGGGACGAGGAGGAGAGGGCGGGCACACGCCTCCTCCTCCCCCCGCGGGGCTTCAGTGTGAAGCTCCACCCCCGGCTTCCCCCCCCCCCCCAGTTGTCTGAGGGCAGCAACCCGGCCCCTGGCTCAAAAAGGTTGCCTAACCCTGTTGTAAAGAAAGAAGCATTATTTTTTGGCAATGCACAGCTATTTTGTAAAGAAAGGCATTATTTGCACACCTATGTTGTAAAGAAAAAGGCATTATTTTTTGGCAATGCACACCTATGTTGCAAAGAAAGAGGCATTTCTGGGGCAATGCGCACCTGTGTTGCAAAGAAAGAAGCATGATTTTTGGCAATGTGCACCTATGTTGTAAAGAAAGAGGCATTTCCAACTATGCACACCTATGTTGCAAAGAAAGAACCTTGATTTTTTGCAATGCACATCTGTGTTGTAAAGAAATAGGCATTTTTGGCAATGCACACCTATGTTGGAAATAAAGAGGCTTTTTTTTTTTTTTTGCAGTGCACACCTATGTTACAAGGAATGACTTTTTTGGTAGTGCACACCTATGTTATAAAGAAAGAGGCATTTTTTTGGCAATGCACACCTGTGTTGTAGTAGACATAGTTTTAGGGGGGCATTCCCCAAAGACCTCCGAGAAGGGATGCTGCTTCGTAGGCTTCATCTGCACCGCACAGATAACCCACTTTGACACAACTTTAACTGTTACGGCTATGGAATTCTGGGAACAGTCGTTTGTTGTGGCACCAGAGCTCTCTGACAAAGAAGGTTTACAGGGTTGTAGTGAAAAGAGTGGTGTCCTTAGTCATCCAGGCCCTTCACCCAGTGACCCAAGCTCTTGCCAGTGGATCTCTTTATGTGGAAGAGCCTCCTTCATAAAGGCACTTTGCCCATGCTCAGACACCTCTTTTCAATGTTATTGAACCTTTCCAGGCAGGGTCCTTTTGTCTGCATCCAAACATACCTTGCAGGGTTGTTAAGAAGACTGAAAGGAGATGCACCTTGGTCTCTTTAGCAGGAGCTGAAAAAAGGAAAGAAAGAAAGACATGGATCCTTTGATGTCAAAAAGCCTTGTTCCAAAAGGCACTCTGCCCATGCTCAGGAGCCTCCTCCCCAGGGAGTGCCCTTTTGTATGCGTACAAACAACCAAAGGTGCTGAGTGTCCTACTTTGCAGGGTTGTAAGGAAGGTTGACAGGACCGGAACCTTGGTCTCTTTGGAAGAGGAGAAGCTGGATCAATGAAAGAAAGAGGTGGCATTCCAAAAAGGGCACTCTGCCCATGCTCAGGCGCCTCCTCCCAATGTGGTCCAGCCTTTCTAGGGAAGGGCCTTTTGCCTGCATGCCAAGCAGACCTTGCAAGGTTGTTAAGAAGGTTGAAAGGAGAGGCATCTTGGCTTCTTTAGTAGAAGAGGAGCTGAAACAATGAATTAAAGACATGGATCCCTTGACATTCCAAAATGCACTCTGCCCATGCTCAGGAGCCTCTTCTCCAGGGAGCTGTGTTGGGTTTTCTACCTTGCAGGGTTGAGAGGAAGGTTGAAAGGAGGGACACCTTGGTCCCTTTGGCAGAAGAGGAGCTGAAGCAATGAACTAAAGAAAAGGATCCTTTGACATTTCCCCAAAAAAATTGCACTCTGCCCATGCTCAGGAGGAGCCTCCTCCCATTGTGGCCCAGCCTTTCCAGGGAAGGGCCCTTTTGCAGGGTTGCAAGGAGAGAGGCATCTTGATCTCTTGGGCAGAAGAGGAGCTGAAACAATGAACTAAAGCCATGGATCCCTTGACCTTCCAACAAAGGCATTCTGCCCATGCTCAGGAGCCTCCTCCCCAGGGAGGTTCCTGGCCTTTTGTCTGCATGCAAACCTACCTTGCAGGGTTGCAAGGATCTTGATGTCTTGGGCAGAAGAGGAGCTGAAACAATGTACTAAAGGAAATTGATGTTCCAAAAAGAAGGCACTCTGTCTATGCTCAGGGGGAGCCTCCTCCCAGTGTGGCCCTGGTCCTCCAGCCTTTCCAAGGAGGAACCCTTTCCAAAGAGCACAGAAACTCTGATGTGTTATTTTTCCCAAAGTCCTCATGGCAGCCCTCCATCATCAGCATCATCCTGATACTCCTATTAATCCTCATAAGGGCCCATTATGACCCTCCCTCTCCTTGTCCCTCCCCCTCCCTCCTGGGGGAGGCCCTGAGTGACGTCAATGGAGGGGGCGGGGCGGAGCAGGGGATGCCCCCCTCCATCCCTTGCATTGCATCCCTCTCTGGCTGCAGGAGAAGAAGAGCCTACCGTCACTCCAGATCCCTTTGGATCCAGGATTATCTTCTCCCCAGATCCCTCCTGGCCTTATCCCCTCTGGCACCATGAGCTGCTCCGAAGAGGCAGCCAAAGAGAAGTTGCTCTGGAATGTCAAGAAGGAGGTAAGGAGGGATAAGGGAAGAGAGGGAGCACTAGATCTCCCTTCCTTTGCTGCTGCACCTTTGGCATTGGGGAGCCAAGGAGGAAGGGAGGGGGCAAAGGCTTCCCCTGCTGGGTTCCACATTGGGGCACATGCATCATCACCACCATCACCACCACCACCACCATCATCATCATCATTAATATCTTACATTTACTGATAAGTGGGGTGGACATGTACTTGCTGTCCCTTGCTATTGGTATCAATTTAGTTTCAGGCGGGACCCCATGGCGGCTCACAGGAAAAAAGCCACCATATATATATATATATATATATATATATATGCATATGCATATGCATATGGACTTCTCGGGTGTGTAGTTTATATGTAATAGATAGATAGATAGATAGATAGATAGATAGATAGATAGATAGATAGATAGATAGATGAAATATATAATATATATGGACTCTTGGGATATGTATTTTATGATATATATATATATATATATATATATATATAGAGAGAGAGAGAGAGAGAGAGAGACTCCAAGCATGTGTAGTTTATGTGTAATATATGTATATGTATATGTGGACTCCTGGGGTGTGTAGTTTATATGATAGATTTTATATTACATATAAAATAAAATACACATCCTAGGAGTCTCTCTCTCTCTATGTATATATCTATCTATGTATCTTATGGACTCTTGTGATGTGTAATTTATATGTAATATAAAATGTGTGTGCGAGTGTGTAGTTCTGGGATGTGTAGTTTATATGCAATATATATATGGGCTTCTGGACTGTGTAGTTTGGCCAGGTCTTTTAAGCCTTCTTTGCCGAAGGATGCTATGCATTCCAGGATCTTGTAGGATGCAGCCGTGGCAGTTAAAGGGATATCTAGCTGCAGTGTGTGTGTGTGTGTATATATATATATATATATATATAGTATATATAATTACAATCATTACCTTGCTTTGTGTGTGTGTGTGTGTGTTTGTGTATCACAAACAGCTAGGGTGTATCTACATGGTATCAACAATGCCTTGAGTCCTATTTGGACCCCTGGGATGTGTAGTTTGACTAGGTCTTTAAGCATCCTCTGCTCAAGCATGCTATGCATCCCAGGGTCTTGTAGGATGGAGCCCTGGCAGTTAAAGGGGAGCTCTGGATAAGCTCAGAGACCCCCTTTTCTCATTGTTGCATTGAGGGCAGTGCTGATAGGTTTGAGTGAAACCCAGAAACATGGTTTGCATGGGCTCCATGTATTTCTTGTTGTTGTTGTGTACCTTCAAGTTGTTTCTGACTTATGGCAAGCCAAAAGCAGCCCTATCCTGGGGTTTTCGTGGCAAGATTTGTTCAGAGGAGGTATCCCTGAGGCTGAGAGTGTGAGACTTGCCAAAGGCCACACAGAAGGTTTTATGGCCAAGACGAGACTTGAACTCTGGTCTCCGGAGTCCTAGTCCAATGCTCAAACCACTACACCATGAAGGCTTCATAGGCGCTGGTGTCCAAAAAGTTGAGATTTACCTTCTTCAGTGACAAGGTTTATTACAATCAATCAATCAATTCATTTATTATGGCAGAATTCAAATATATAGCCGTGTTAGTCTCTAGAATCAGTATGCAGAGAGATCTTGTAGCACCTTGCAGACTAAAGGAGCTACAAGATCTCTCAACATATTATGGCAAATAGCCAGCATAACAGTTAATTACGGCAACTGCGTTGTAAACCCTCCCTTTCCCCTATGAAAGCTTGTGCCAAATAACACTTTTTAGCCTTCAAGGTGCTCCTGGGCAATTTAAAAAATACTAATGTTGTGACATACTAATACAGCTACTCATCTGGTTAGGAGTGCATCAGCCCTTTGCAATAATACTCCAGGGGATACCAAGGGCCCACTGTTTTAATGTGAACCTCTTGAATAAAGTGCATGCATTTGATCCACTTTTTCTTCTAAATCCCCCTCTTTAGAACATGAAAGATGTAACTAGAGTATCCGGGGCATGTACAGAGTGTTTTTGTGTTCCCATACAGTAAAGCCCACAGCCTGTTTGTAGCATCTGTTGTTGTTGTTTCCAGATTAGGAAAGCATGAATTTGTTGTTGGTGCAAATGTGTTGTTGGTGCGGAATGTGTCCTAATCCAGTGGTAGAGAATATGCTTTGCAGGCAGATGATCTCAGGTCCAGTTTTTGGTGTCTCCTATTAGAAAGAGGTTGCGGGTACCCGAAAGTCCCCTAAAGACGCTAGATCCCATCTGATCTTGGAAGCTACGCAGGGGCAACCTTGGTTGGTACTTAGATGGGAGGCTGCCAACGAATACCAGGTTTGCTGTTGTGTGCCTTCAACTCGTTTCTGACTTATGGCGACCCTATCATGAAGTTTTCTTGGCAATGTTTAGAGGAGGTTTGCCATTCTCTGAGGCTGAGAGGGCGTGACGTGCCAAGGATCACCCAGTGGGTTTCCATGGCCAAGCCAGGATTCAAACCCTGGTCTCCAGAGTCATAGAATCATAGAGTTGGAAGAGACCACCAGGGCCAACACTCAAACCACTAGACCACGCTGGCTCTCCGAATCCCAGGTGCCATCGGTTATATTTCGGAGGACGGAACTGGCAAAACCGCCTCTGAGGATTCCTTGCCTGAAAAAACCCTGCCAATATTCATGAGGTTGCCGTAAGTCAATGTGAAGCTTGAAGGTGCACATACACAACAAAGGAACAAAGACATCCCCTCTGCCCATAACTTTAGAGAATTGCTGCCAGCTGGAGTCACCAGCATTAGACTAGATGCACAAACACTGTGGGTTGATGCCCAGATCTTTATGATGTACCGATATAAACCCACTGGATGGCTTTGGGCAAGTCGTGCGCTCTCAGCCTCGGAGGATGGCAACGGCAAACTCCCTGCGGAGGAACTTTTCAAGAAACCCCCATGATTGGGTTGCCTTGGAGTTGCCTTAAGTCAGAAATAACATGAAGACACACCACAACAACTATATGAAGTGTGTGCAGAAGTCTAGACTCTGCTCATGGTGGGTTGATGGGGCCGTTTCCAAATGGTCACATGTGTGTTTTTAAGAGGCTAGGCCTCACCAAGGAAGATTACCCTTGTCTCATTTAATGAGAAAGTCATAGCAAGCTGAGGAGATTCATCCAACCCTGGTTGGCAGCATCTCTCAAGACATGCTTGAGATTATCTGGACCCATTTCAAACCGGCTTCAGAGCGAGATACGGAGTTAAGTCTGCCATGGTCGCCTTAGTTGATGATCTCCGTCTGGGCATCGACCTGGGAAGTGTGACCTTGTTGGTGCTCTTGGACATCTCAGCGGCTTTCGATACCATTGACCACGGTATCCTTCTGGAAACGCCTGAGGGAGTTGGGCATCGGAGGCACTGCGCTCCAGTGGTTCCGATCCTGTCTCTCAGGAAGATTCCAGATGGTGCAGTTGGGGGACATTTGCTCCTCTAAGAGGGAGCTGACATCTGGCATCCCTCGGGGAGCTATTTTGTCCCCCTCTTTGTTTAACATTTTCATGAAACCGATGGGAGACATCATCCAGAGTCACGGCGCGTGGTGTTATCAGTACGCTGATGAAACCCAAATATGCTTCTCTGTGTCTCCGACTAAGGATGGCGTCTCTCCCCTGAATGCTTGTCTGGAGTTGGTAATGGACTGGATGAGGGAAAACAAACTCAGTTTGAATCCAGAGAAAACGGAAGTACTGGCGATAAGTTCCCCAGGCCCGGGGAAGGAAATTTGTCCACCGGTCTTGAATGGGGTCACACTTCCCCTGAAGGATGAAGTTCGCAGTTTAGGAGTACTTCTGGACTCGTCCCTGCAGTTGACATCTCAAGTAGATGCGACGGTCAGAAGTGCTTGCTATCAACTTCGGTTGATACGCCAACTGCGACCCTACCTGGGCCAAAGGGACCTTGAAACGGTGGTACATGCTCTGGTAACCTCTCGCTTGGATTTCTGTAATACGCTCTACATGGGGCAACCCTTGTATCAAGCCTGGAAGCTTCAGTTAGTACAAAATATGGTGGCCAGATTGGTCACCGGTGCATCCAGGTTTGACCATATAACACCTAAGCTGAAAGAACTGCACTGGCTGCCTATTCGCTTCCGAGCACAATACAAGGTGTTGGTTATCACCTATAAAGCCCTACATGGCTTGGGCCCGAGTTACTTGAGGGACCGCATCCCCCCCATATGATCCGCCCCGCACACTTAGAACATCTGGTAAGAATTTATTGGAGACACCATCTTCCAAATATGTCTCCTCATCTCAAAAGGCCTTTATAATAATGGCCCCGAGGTTGTGGAATAGTCTTGCTGATGAGCTCCGTCTCAGGACCCCCTTGGAAACATTTAAAAAGAGACTTAAAACTGTGCTCTTTCACCAAGCTTTCCCCCCCCAAGGAGTGATAACCAGTCTGCCTGTCTGACAACAATATTCTGCCCTTGCCCCTGGAGGTTTGATAAGCTATTGATGTTATATTTATTCTTCGTATTTTATAAGATTGTTGTATGTATTCTGATTTTAGTAGCCTGTAACCCCGCTTCGATCCATCGGGAGAGGCGGGGAAACACAAATAAATTGGAGGAAGGTCTTTTTTTCCTATTAGCTTGGCAAGATTTGTTCCGAGGCCGAGAGTGTGTGACTTGCCCAAGTCACAAAGGGAACCAAAGTGAGGGCTTCCTGCATGACAAAGAAGCTTCTCAGCCCTTGAACATCTCATGAATAGGACCTTAAAGGCTGAGAGAGGCTTCATTTCAGAAGGTTTTTCCAACTGGTCAGAAGATTGGTCTGGATTTGCTGGGAACTGGGGAGGACCTGCGATCCTCCGTTTTTGGACAGTTGCAGCAAAAAGACCTCCGAATCTATAGGGTCATTTGAAAATGTACCTTTATGGTTTCAATTGCATATGGGATTGTAACTGGAAAGATCATTTTGGATACTGTCTCTTGGCACATGGGTTCCCACATGAAAGGGTTGCACCCCTGTTCGGCTCTTTGTTGTGTGCCTTCAAGTCATTTCTGACTTATGGCAACCCAAAGGTGAACCTATAGTGGGGTTTTCTTGGCAAGATTGGTTCAGAGGAGGCTTGCCATGGCCTTCCTTTGAGGCTGAGAGAATGTGACTTGCCCAAGGACACATTATTATTATTACTAGTAACATTAGTTTTTATTTATATAGTGCCATACGTTATGCACGGCACTTGACAATCCCAAAGGATTTCATGGTTTAGTTGGGAATTAAACCTTAGGGCCCATACAGACAGACCAAAATAAAGCTGCTTCGGGTCACTTTGGAGGTATGCTGTTTAAATGATGCATGCGTCTGAAGAGTCTGAAAGCCGCGCCAAAGCCATGCTCCAGTCCTAAGGACTAAGGCGCAGCTTTGGCACAGCTTCTGGCCTCTTAAGATGCGTGTGTCATTTAAACAGCATACCTCCAAAGTGACCCGAAGCAGCTTTATTTTGGCCTGTCTGTTTGTTGCCCTTAATTTCCAACATTCAAACTACTGTGCCACGCTGGCTTATCTTCGGCTCTTGCACGCGAATCCTTGGCTCAGAATGACTTTTAACTTTAAGCATAGGTTTTTGGGCTCTAGGCTCCGGCCGATGGATCTTTATTTCAGAAATCCCAAACATCAACCCTGCAAGCCTGAGCTCTGCCAATCCTTGAACACAAGGGATGGCATTATGAAATCCTTTTGGAAGCATCTTCACTTTGCATTCCTGGCAAGGATGAGAATCATGTGCCCTTCCAGATGTTGCCAGACTACAACTCCCAGGAGTTTGGAGCATTATAACCAGCGGATGTGGGATGCTGGGCACTGCAGTTCATAGCCAATGGTGAGGGTTGTGTGTCTCCCACTCCTGATTTGGAAACCTGGTAATGCAAATATTGGAGCCAAACAGTGTTGGCAATATGATGTCGAAAACTTTCACGGCCGGCATCCATAGTTTTTTGTGGGTTTTTTGGACTTTGTGGCCATGGTCTAGAAGGGTTTATTCATGAGGTTTCGCCAGCATCTGGCATCTTCAGAGAAAGGGTTGGCAGTGTTTCTTTTGCAAATGCTCTCCATTCCTCTCTCTGTGTGTCTCCTTTTGAATGAATCTTGAACCAAGATAGACAGCTGCTCTTCGGCGTGTTTTTAGGACCAGGATGGTCTGCCTCTGGGGCTGGATCCGGGGCCTGTCTCATTGCTGTCTTTTCTCCCCCGTGCAACGCATGAAATGACGCAAATGCTGCTGCTGCTATCTTGCTTTCCCCCCCTCTGTGTGTGATGGAAAGAGGGAGGAATGGAAATTCATTCAAAAACAAGGACAGCTCCATATAGCTCTATGCCACTGATGCCATTTGAGTCACACTCTTTGCCTGATGAAGATCATCTTCCTCCATTAACCTGCACTGAACGTTAAGCCGTCAGTTTGTTAAAAAGCTGCATGGGTTTGCATATGAATTTTTAAGCAAAGGTTTTTGAAGGGAGGGTAGGCGAAGCAACGTCTCTTTGGTCTGTAATTTTTTAAGGCGATGCAGAAATGTGTTAGTCGGAGGAGCATTAGTCAAAGGAGGCCTTTTCTTTGGTGAAGACATGTGTGGAACTGGGAAAGTGAAGTCTAGGAAAGTTCATGTTGCCAACTTCTTTCTTTCAAGTGAGTCTCAAAGGTGCTACAAGATCTCTCTGCATACTGATTCTACAAACTAACATGGCTATATCTAATAATGATAATTTTGTATGGATGGGTTTGAAGAGAGAGAACTCGATGGACTTGCAAATCCAGACATTAAATGCAGGCATACTTCAGTTAATAAACTCTTTCTTACAAATGTAGAGATGTACAAATCTTGCAGCACCTTTGAGACTCATTGAAAGAAAGAAGTTGGCAGCATGAGCTTTCCTAGACTTCAGTCTACTTCCTCAGATGCATTTGGTGATTTATTACAGAGTCCTTTTAGAGCTATTGCCTTCCTCGTCTTCTGTCTACCTGGAATTTTTCGAGCAGCATCAGCAATTAGGAGGATGGTGAAGGAGGACTAATGAAACATAGATTCTTGGTGATGGAAGTGTGTCGGCAGCAAACAGTGCATCAAAGCCCGAAAAACCCACAAACAACAATGCAATAAAGCGTTAGCTGGAAAAGAATGGGGTTTTTCTCTAACTGATCTTACTGTAGTGATGTATGCTTCCCTACAACAGACAAGGCAAACAGCAGCTGCATCCAGTCTCCGTTACTGAGCATGCGCAAACAATAAAACAGAGCAAAGAGCATAACAAATAAGTGTGTCTTACTATTCCACATGTGCATCTTGTTAGTCTTGCTGAAGCATTTTCAACCCCTCGTCTTCTTTTTTCATGATGTAGGAAACCATCCTCCTCCTTTATATGCGATTTCGGCCTCTGCTACCGAATTGTCTGTTAAACAAAGTAATGGTCAGGAACGCATCGACTTTGTTAACTGAGGTATAACTGGTTCTCTGTGTCCATGGATTCTGGAAAATATTTCGTGGGGAAATTCCAAAAAATAAAAAAAACAACAACAAAAAACCAGATCTTGATTTTGCTGTTTTATGTAAAGGATCCCATTTTCCTACCTCCATATCCACGGATTCCTTATCCACGGTTTGAAACTATTTAAAAACATATATAGATTCCCAAACACAAACCTTGGGTTTGGCATTTTATATCAGGGACAGCATTTCCCAATGCCACTGTATTTAATGGGACTTGCGCATCCATGGATTTTGGTATTCATGGTGGATCCTGGAACCAAACCCCAATAGATATCAAGGGCCCACTGTGTGTGTGTGTGTGTGTGTGTGTGTGTGTGTGTGTGTGTGTAGTATGTACAGTATGTACAGTATGTACAATGTATGTTCAGGCTGGATCTTTAGAAATAACATGAGCATGGCTGTGGACTCACATGCCAAATCTTTGACTCCAAATCTCCCTACTGTCCAAATCCATCTCCTTCATAAATGGCAAATGTATATAGTCGCTTCTCGGCCTTTTGGCTAAGATCAAGTGTAGTATAGTGGGACCTTGCAATCCGCTGGGATATTATTATTATTATTATTATTATTATTATTATTATATTTATGTATATCCTGCTCTTTTCCCAGAACTGGTTCCCAGACCCGTGTGGATAACAAAATCCATGGATGCTCAAGTCTCATTAAATATAATGGCAGAGCAAAATGGTATCCCTTATATAAAATGAAAAATCAAGGTTTGCTATTTGGAATTTATACTTTCTTTGAATATTTTCAAGCCATGGATGTTTGAATGTGTGGATAAAAAAATCTGTGGTTAAGGAGCGCCAACTGTATTAATAAGTAATCACAAATTTGCTGGAGTAAAATTGAAGTGCAAGGCATTTCTGACTTATGGCAAGCCTAAGTCCATAAGGTTTTCTTATGGCAAGATTCTGTGATTCTGCATTGTGATTTCCTGCATGGCCCTTGTGGTCTCTTCCAGCTGTATGGAGTTTATCACACTGGAGCTGATTTTGGCACAAAAGAGATTAAAGCGCATGTAAAGCATCCCACAAACAAAGCGACAGTGGCGAGTAATTGCACAAATGATTATCACACGCAGTTGTGCAAATAATTTGATATTGGAAATGCATTGTCGCTGAAATCCGAAAGTAAAAAAGAAGGGTGTTAATGCTTATTTGTGACCACTTTAATGTCAGGTTTTGTGCAACATCATGTGAAATCGTTCGCACAATTCATGATTTTTCCGGGATATTCACGGGATAAACTGCTGATCACCTTCGTCTGATAAACTCGGTGGAGGTTTGCCATTAAGTGTTTTGATTCTTGGACTATGACTCTGGAGACCAGGGTTCGATTCCCGCTCGGCCGTAGCACCCATTGAGTCACTTTGGGAAAGTCACTCTCTCTCAGCCTTGGGGAAGACAATGGCAAACCTCTGGACAAATCTTGCCAAGGAAAACCCCATGACAAGTGTGCCTTAAGGTCACCATAAGTTGGAAGCGACCGGAACAAAGTGGCATATTAATAACACAGCGCTCTGCAAATAATAAGTACGGTTCACCCATTACTTTGAAATGAGTAAGTAAAACATTATGTAAAAGAAATATATCTTTTCAGACATTGTCCGGCAATTGAACCATAGAGTCCAAGGGGCCTCAGAAACCATAAAGTCCAACCTCATTCTGCTCTCCAGGTAGATCATCTCCACGAGATACCTGTCCAACCTCTTTTGGGAGACATCCAAAGAGAATCATAGAGTTGGAAGAGACCCCAAAAGTCATCCAGTCCAACCCCGTTCTGCCATGCAGGAACTCTCAGTCAAAGCATCCCCGACAGATAGCCATCCTATGCTTAAAAACCACCAAAGAAGGAAGCAATTGGTTACCCACCTCTCTAGGCAATTGGTTCCATTCTCAAACAGCTCTTACCATTTTTAATTTCTTATAATGTGCAATTGAAATCTGCTTTCCTGTAACTTTAAACCACTTGACCTAGTCCTAATGCACCTTCCTCCCTTTTCAAAAGGGGCTGCTGAAGATATCTTGAACTGTTTGTGTCCGTTTCTAGACCTTTGTGCTCATCTTTGAAAGACGCCTTGATTTTTTATCCTTTCCACGGTTGCGTTGTCGACGGCCTCGAGTTGGAGATGCACTTCAGAAACGCATGAAACAAATACGCGAAATAGACGAAGCATCCATTCAAGTGCTCCTAAAATCCCATCCCAGCTCTTGCTGTGTTGGAAATATTTGGATTTGTTCTTAAATGGCTTATTCTCAAATGCTGTGCCACTGAAAGAGTCGGTGCGAGTCTTGAGTTTGCAAGAAGTGCCGCAACTGGTTTTAAGGAAGCGGCTTCCATTGTAACGCAGGGTTTCTTAGGAATGTGTGGCTTGTACTGGAAGCTGTTTCTTTGCCCTTGGATCATGGAAACCAGGTAAATATTTTCATATCTTGCCCTTGGGAGATGCTGCAGAACTTTATTGGCATTTGGTCTTGTCATTCTCCCTCCCTGCAGCGGATTTATTTCTTTGGCTTTAATAAAAAAGGCATGCAGGTAGTTGGTTTTGAAAATGTTGACTCTATTATCATTGCCTCAGAATCTGCTCTTGCAGTGTTTCCTTTCTCCATGGGAAAGGGGCCCATGACATGAAGCTGTGCAAAGAGGGATTTGCTCACGTTCCTTGGTAGGGTTGCCAGGGTGAGAACTGGAGTGGGTGCTTGCACCTTTAATGGTTGTGGAATTGAAAGATATTGCCTGTAGGGTCGGTATGTAGAGAGATCTTGTAGCATCTCTGAGACTGACTGAAAGGATGAAGTTGGCAGCATGAGCTTTCCTAGACTTAAGGCTACTTCTCCAGATGCATTTAATGATTGTGTTTGTTGTTGTGTGCCTTCGAGGCGTTTCTGACATACCGGGACCCGAAAGCAAACCTATCACAGGGATTTCAGAGCTTTGCCAGTGCTATCCTTTGAGGCTGAGAGAGTGTGACTTGCCCACCCAGTGGGTTTCCATGGCTGAGCCGGGATTCGAACCCTGGTCTTCGGAGTCATAGTCCAACACTCAAACCACTATGCCGCTGAAGAGGCCATTTCAGCCGGTGTTGGTTGCGTGGCAAGCCGTATCTGCTTCACTGCCTCCATTCATTTCTAACATATGGCTGACCCTATCACGGCGTTTTCTTGGCATGTTTTGTTCAGAGAGGGGTTTGCCATTGCTGTCCTCTGAGGCTGAGAGAGTGTGACCTGTCTGGGTCTCCCAGTGGGTTTCCATGGCTGAAAAGGATTCAAACCCTGGTCTCCAGAGTCATAGTCCAAGGCACAAACTACTACACCACGTTGCTCTTGAATCGTGCCTTGGGTAAGCTTTAGCCTTTCTGAGGAACATTGGTTTCTCCTTTAAAAAGCTGCTTTAGACCAAATCCAAATGCTTGAGAGCAAAGCATCACAGCTTTTCTTTTGGCAGAATGCAAAGATATAGTCATGTTAGTCTGTAGAATCAGTATGTAGAGAGATGCTGAGACTAACTGAAAGAAAGAAGTTGGCAGCATGAGCTTCCCTAGACATTTGGTTTTGCCAGCTGTGCCCTTCGAACTTTGTGCCACTTGATATAACCATCTGCTGCCCTCTGCCCCAGCTGCTCCTCTCCGAACTTGGCTTGTTCCCAATGCATAAAACGCCGACTATTGTCGGGTGGCAGGTTGCGAGTCTCTTGCCAAGGCAAACACTCTTGTCCAACCGGGGAGACGCCCTGTTAGGTCAACAAGGGTGCCCAGGTGTTGCTGGAATTGTGAGGCTACTTAATGGGGCAATTTCCATTCGCTATTGCTTCTTGCGAAGCCTAAGTACTTTAAAGGCACCGCCTGATCGTGGATGGTAAGCCAGGTCATCCCTGGATAGTCCTTGCATGAGAGAATGCCAGGGAATACCAGCTGCTGGAGGTTCTGTTTCAGAGGATGGAACTGGCCAAAGCACCTTGAAGGCTTCCTTGCTTAAGAAAACCCCATACAATTCATAGTGTTGCCAGATGTCAGCAGGGGACTTGAAAGCACACAGAGGTCACACTATAGTGTTTTTGGGGTTATGTAGCCATGTTCTAGAAGAGTTTATTCCTGACGTTTCACCAGCATCTGTGGCTGGCATCTTCAGAGATGAAGATGCCTGCCACAGATGCTGGTGAAACGTCAGGAATAAACTCTTCTAGAATATGGTCACAGAGCCCAAAAAACCCACAAAAAGCTATGGATGCCGGCCAGGAAAGCCTTTGACTTCACAGAGGACACACCGTTTGGTCGTTGGCCAACCATCCGCCTCCTACCATTTCTCTGGATTTGGCTTGTGCCCAGTGAAAACAGTGGCACAGCACAGGTTTGTGTGGCAGATCGTGCTTCTGGATTGCAAAACCTACTACTACTACTCCTGATATTATAATAATTGGCAAACTTGAATGTGCATCCCTGAAGCCAAAGAAAAGTTTAGCTGAAAGAAGTTGGCAACCTTTAGCTCTTGTAGACTGCAGTCTAGTTCCTCAGCTGCGTTTGAGAATAAATGAATCTAAGGAAGCAGACTTAAGTCTATGAAAGCTCTTGCTGCCAATGTCTTTCTTTCAGTGAGCCTCAAAGGTGCTACAAGATCTCTCTATATACTGATTCCACAGACTAACACGGCTATATCTTTGCATTTGACCAAAGAAAAGTTGTGATCCTTTGCTCTCAAACGGTTGCCAGAACATGGTTTTTGTTGTTCTTTCGTTTTGCCTTTGGCTTCATCTACCCCTGGAATGCATCTCTGAAATCGAATTAGGCCCTCGGGTTGCAAAACGTTTCTCTTTTTGCCATAAGAACATTTCTTATTTCATCTGGTTGCCTCCATCCTCTCTCTTTCTCTTTTTCCTACCCGTATCCTCCATTTCGCTTGCAAATCATCATCCGTTCCATTTGCTTTCTGGTGCAGCTGGAATATTAGATGATGGCGGCAAGTGTGTTGCTCCTGAATTGTTGCTGCGAAATGTCAGAGGGAAAAATAGCAAAGCAAACCTGAAACATGTCTTCTGACACAGCCGTTGGGTCAGTGGGCCCGATTCTGGTCTTACACATTTGTTCTGATGTGCCGGAAAGGTCAACGCAAAACCTTTAAGGAAATGTGTCTCCTCTCTTTGCAATTTGGGAACCTTTTAGGGAAGGTGTGTGTTGCTGCAAAGCAGCTGAAAGCGCCGGATAAAAGCACTATCATCTTGAATGAACAGATGCAGGGATGCTGAAAGATGCACTAAAGGTTTTGAGTTTGTGGCTCAGACATTGTGATCATTAAAGTGGCTTTGTATGTTGGGCAGAAAGAGGAGTTGCACACTCATTGCATCCTTTAGGTGTGCTGGACTACAATCCCTATTATCCCCAACCAGATTGGCCAGGAATTGAGGATGGCAGGAGTCAGACACTCAAAACATCCCGAGGTCTTCCCATTGGCAAGTCTGGGGCTTATGGGGATTGTAGTCCAACACATCTGGAGGATACTGGGTTGATGCAACAAGACAGTTACTTAGGCAGCACTTGAAGCAAAGTTAAAAGTCATTCTCTCTTGCTGAATGTGTAGATAATAATAATAATAATAATAATAATAATAGTTTATTTACATAGCACCATAGGTTTTGTACAGCGCTTTACATAGTCATCAAACAAGATGCAGGTAAAAACCTGCCTATGGCGTATTATTATTATTATTACTATTACTATTATTATTCCTGAATCCTGGAGTGTTGCTGCCATTCAAAGTTCGCCAGAAAAATAACGGTTCAATTCACAATAAAACATAGTATATGGAATATAGCTAATCCAATAGCATCCAAACAATGATCCCTTCATTGGGCCAAGCAAAATGCACAACTATATGTTGCAAGCTTTCGAAGTCACACTGGCTTCTTCATCTGGCAAATAGGAGAAAGAAGTTGAAGATGTTAGTCCTAGGCCTGCATTTTCTGTTTCTGGTCTTAGTTCAGGAGGGCTGTAAATAAACCGTATGAAAGAATTTTATATCTATATGAGTGTTTTTAGTTTTAATTTGGTGATGTCCTTCACGGTGCATCCGGATGTTGGATTGTCCACCACTGCCACCTTTCCTCTTTGCAGGTGACCAAACTGCAAAGGAGGGCAAAATATAGGAGGCTCAAGCTAAAAACGCCCATCTAAATTGTAGGATAAATGGCCTGGGTGAAGACAGCTACCTCTCTTTTCTCCCCTGCAGCATTTTTATGCCTCTGCCGTGCCAGTTTCCATTAACAGCCGCTGCCTTTCTTTTTACTTTTCAGGTAAAGCAAATAATGGAGGAGGCAGTCACCAGAAAGTTTGTCCACGAAGACAGCAGCCATGTCATTGCGTTGTGTGGTAAGTGGCAAAGCCTCCAGGCGGGTTGTCGTTCCTGCCCCAACTTAGTTGTGATTCCTGTTGTGCAATGTTTATATTTTCATTTTTTATTATTTGCTCTTTTCGCTTTAACTTTAAAATGTGATTCTCTTTTCCCAACGCGTGATGTAAATAGCCACTTTTGCAAGCATTCAAGCCACTGGGAACTTTGGAAGTGGGTTGGTGTGGTGATGGGGATGCGGCATGCGCTGGATCAATGGCACAGGCTGCCTCCACACTGCAGAAATAATCCAGTTTGCCACCACTTGAACTGCCATGGCTCGATGCTAGGAAATACTGGGAATTGTAGATTTGTGTGACATTTAGCCTTCTTTGTCAGAGAGCTCTGGAGCCACAATAAACTGCGAATCCCCAGGATTGCGTAGCACTGAGCCAAGGCAGTTAAAGT
Organism: Sceloporus undulatus; assembly: GCF_019175285.1. Lineage (NCBI taxonomy): Eukaryota > Metazoa > Chordata > Lepidosauria > Squamata > Phrynosomatidae > Sceloporus > Sceloporus undulatus. The sequence continues at coordinate 11,788,298 of NC_056532.1, forward strand.
GGTCTCAAACTGGATTATTTCCGCAGTGTGTTTTGGACCATACTCATACTGCCACTTCTTCTCTCCCTTTGAGGTTGGGATGGAGGAATGGCCTCTTTTCTTTGGGAAAGAATTTGAGGAGAAGGAGCATATCTGAATGAGGAAAAGTCTACATGTAAATATGCAAGGGATCTCGTTTTTGGATGAACGGTATCTGAAAGCGGTTCAGAATCATTGCTTCTTGCGCACCAAACTTCTAATGAAATCTATAACTGGATATTTTGTTGTTGTATGCCTTCATTTCCAATTTATGATGACCCTAAAGCAAACTTATCATGGGGTTTTCTTATTTATTTTATTTTAAATTTTTTTGGCAAGGTTAGTTCAGAGGAGGTTTGCCATTGCCTTCCCCTGAGGCTGAGAGAGTGCGACTTGCCCAAGTTCGCCCAATGGGTTTCATGGCTGAACGGAGAATCGAACCCTGGTCTCTGGAATCATAGTCCAGTCATCAAACCATTACACTGGCTCAATCTGAATATTACTAAGCTTTTATTAAGCAATAATGCACTTTATTTTATTTTTTAAATCATTTATATTAAAACATACATTACTGTCAAGCAATACATTATATAGAATTTTTTTTTACACCTGGATGGAAGAGATATTTGACATTGTCACGCACAATTCATATTGTCGGGGCAGCAGAAAACAGGCTTGTTCCATCTTCCATGTCATTGCCCCTCAAATATTTAAAGATGGCCATTGACATCACCTCTCAGTTTTCTCTTTCGCTGGTTCCAACATACCCAGAAACTGTTCCTCGTAGGACTATGGTTTCCAAACCTTTTACCATCTTGGTCACCCTCCTCTTGAGAGTATAAAATGGGTGACACCTGATAACAAAATACATTAAAATGACCTATAGAGTTCTTAGCAGACCACTGGTTACAATGAGCCAACAGTGTGATGCAGTGGCCAAAAAAGCCAATACAGTTCTTGTCTCTATCAAGCTCCGGGTCCTATTCTCTGAGCAGAAGAAAACAAGCTTGCTCCCTCCTCAATATGGCATCTCTTCAATATTTAAACCGGGCTATCATATCACCTCTTAACCTTCACTTCTCTACGCTAACATACCCAGCTCTCTAAATCGCTCCTCATAGGGCATGGTTTCCAGAACTTTCACCATTTTAGTCGCCCTTCTTTGACCGATCCTGAGGCTGAGAGAGTGTGACTTGCCCAACACAAAATGTAGTCTGTTCCCGTTCATGATTGAATGTTTCATGCACGCCTTTAAGCGCTACTGCACATGTCCAAAAATATGTTTCCATCCCAAACAAATAAATGTCTATATTTTACAACATGATATATATCCAGTTCAAATAAATAGTGCCTATACTTCAAATCTGCCCCGTAAACAATCCTGCAAGAGAGTGAATTGCCTGTGCCGAAATGCCGTCTGGGAAATGTTCCCAGATTCCGCTCCATGGTGGCGCAAATCATCATGCCGCCGCCACGCTAGATGAACAGAAAACTCTTTAGTACAAGTGCCGGCTGGCAGCAAGTGATCACACTCCGCGGCGGGTGGCTTTCTAAAATAGAAAGGGAACAAGACTCACAATGAGCTTGAGGCGAGGGAGAACAAGGAAAAAAGGAGAAAAGAGTGATCTCGAGCCAAGGCCATCCTTCGAAACCTGTTGGAATGGCAGATCATGTTTCTCTTCTCAGCTGCCGTCACCCAACTTCATTCTTGCCATTGCGAAGAATTCATTATGGACACCCGCTCACATTTCAGGTGGGAGAGGCGGCTTAGCAACGGCAAACTGGCTAGCATACATGTAACCTGAACACCTAAGGGTTTATATAGCCCCTGGAGAATTCGGAGGGCCACACTCCTCCATTACAGCCTTTCTTTCATTGAATTTTACCTCCAAAATCTCTCCAAGGGACCTCGGAGCAATGTCCCTGGGCCTAAAATGGCCAAAGAAAGGCCAAAAGCAACAATAATCCCATCCCTGGACACACTCTCTCCTCCCCCTGCTTTAGGTCAAACCTATTGATAACCGGTCACCCCTCCACGCAGAATATCCACAGTTTCCTTCCAGTTTCCCACTCCATCCAAGCAAAGATCGAAGTTTTCTCCCAATTTCCCAACCCATCGAAGCAGATTTGGTATCGGTATCGTTATTTGTATTTTGCTTTGTCAGGGTAGGAAACTGGAAGGAAAACTCCTGGCATTATTTGTATGAGTTTTTCGGACTATGTGGCCATGTTCTACAGGGTTTGTTCTGACGTTTCACCCGCATCTGGCTGGCATCTTCAGGATGCTGGCAGGAAGTGAGTGGGGTTGTGTATGTCTGTGTATTTATATATATAAACTCCTGAATTTTGGACTACAACTCCCATTAACTCCAACCAGCAATGGTCAAGGATTACCGAAGTCCAAACACTCTGGAAGCTGTCGGTTTGCTCACCCCTTAATGTCAAATTTGGCCAAGGAACTGGAGAAGGAACAAAGGCTAGCTGTTAACTGTTGCGCTAGTAAATTAACTCAGTTTCTCCCTTCGTTTGATGCCAGTGAACAACAGATTTAAACAAGTGGTTGTCATACTCATCTCCTCCCGCCACAACAGTAATTACAGGAAGGTTTCACAGAGTATGCCAAAATGTTGAGAGCCAGTGTAGGGATTCAGCATTGAACTACAACTCTGGGACCAGGGTTTGAATCCCCGCTCGTCCAGGGAAACCTATCGGGGGACCTTTGGCAACACACACTCTCTCAGCCTCAAGAAGGCTCGCTGAACAAATCTTGCCTTAGTACAAACAACCTGACAGCATGCAACAACAACAAGGCAGGGAGGCAAAGTGTGACCGTTTGGGTGCTGCTGACTGCAAGTCCCAACATTTCTCATCAGATTAGTGACGTGATGGAAACAATGCCCTTGAGGAAGTTTAGGGAGCTGGGGATGTTTAGCCTGGAGAGAGACGGTGATATGATGATGATAGCCCTGTTTAAATATTGACGCATGTCATATTGAGCAGGGGCAAGCTTGTTTTCTGCTGCTCCAGCAAGGGATTCAATTACTGTACAGGGAAAGAGTTCCAGCTCAACATAGGAAGAAGCTCTTGACCATTGAACTGTTTGACAGCACTGTTCCCCTGATCCAAGACAGCAAATATGAGATGCCCCCCTGAGCAAGGACAGCTTATAGCTACAAAAGCTCTCACCCTCTAGGATAAGGGAGACACAGCCAACAGCTTACACACCCCCAGAGCACAATAGCGGAAAGGAGCCACAATAGATCAGAAGGAGGAGACTATGGGATTGGGGAGCAGAGAGAAAGGTCCAGGGCTTGGGATGCCTCCTGCTGACCATATCACCCCTCCGATGTTGTCACCTGATGTGGTCCACATCCCGCACTTCCTAATGCATAATAGCCATAGCATTTACTTTCTGTAACGCTTCATAGTGAACTCCGCACTCTCTAAGCAGCTTCCCGTCTTGAACCAGACTCCTGGAATTGACATAAGCAATGTAAATTCCATGGAATGTTTTCCTGCCGTCAAGATGTTTACTTGGAATTTCATTTCTGTCCGTTGCTTTTTTGACTCGTTCCTTTTAGACCCTGTTTTTATACTAAATGTTTATTCACATCATGAAGAAAAGGAGAATATATTTAAAAAGATGACTCCGTTTCCGTTGAACAGACAAACATGGCTATATCTGACTTCTCCAAACTAAACACACTCATCGGCCTAAATCATTCCTCATAAGGCTTGGTTTCCAGATCTGTGATCACAGAATCATAAAACCATAGAGCTGGAAGAGACCACAAAGGCCATCCAGTCCAATCCAAGACGCAGAGGAAAAGGATAACACTTGTGTGGAGAATTATAGACCAATCTCTCTACTTAATATAGACTATAAGATCTTTGCACATATTCTGGCAGAACGGTTAAAAAGAGTGTTAGTATCTCAAATAGATCAAGATCAAACAGGTTTCTTACCTGCAAGACATTTAAAACAAAACATTAGAACCGTGATAAGCATGATTGAATTTTTTGAAAAAAACATCCAAAGGAAATTTGGAATGCTCTTCATGGATGCATATAAAGCTTTTGACAGCTTAAACTGGGATTACATGATAAGAACTTTACAGAACCTTGGTGTAGGGGTGGAATTTCTTTTCCTATAGTTTGAATCCATGGCACCATGTCCCAGTCTCCGAAGCAGCAGAAAACAAGCTTGCTCCATCCTCAATGTGAGTTCCCTTCAAATATTTAAACTTGGCTATCATATCACCTCTGAACCGTCTCATCTCCAATACCTGGCAACATTTAGGCTGTGCTTTCCTGAACACAATCCATCTAGTCAATATCCTTCTTGAACTACGGTGCTCAAAACTGGACACTGTATCATGCATACTTTCTTGCTATTTTAACTAGGTCCCTACTATCCTCCAGTCTGAGTCAGGTCAAAAGGATATACTTTTGGGAATTAAAAATCTAACTTGTCTTTCAAGCCCAGGGATTTGTTTTCCAGTGTGAGTTCTGAGTCCCGTTGCACAAAAACCAACTTCTTGGTACCCCACTTTCTCTGCATTTCATGGTCTTATTTAATTTCCAGGGAGTCGTTTTGCTGCTGTTAACATTAAACAACTATATGTGATGCACTAAAAACCACCCAGCGATCCCAGCCGTCTTTTTGCACACCCCGGTTCTAAGGCTTTTGGAGTCATTGATTCCAAACACGTTGCAGACATAATCCAGTTTGAGACTGCTTTAACTGCCCTGGCTCAATGCAAGGAAATTCTGGGAATTGTTGTTTTGTGAGAAATTGTGCCTTCTGTCAGAGAGCTCTGGTGCCACCATAAACTACAATTCCCAGGAACTCCTAGCACAGAGCTAGGGCTGTCAAAGCGGTCTCAAACTGAATGATTTCTGCAGTGTGTTTTGGACCAGTGTGAGAATCCAAAACATGGAGGTCGACAGACTGCCATCTGAACCTGAGGCGCCGAAGGCCTTTCACTCCGAAGCCCAAGCATTTCCCAGCAATGTTTGGTAAATTAAACCCACTTATCTATGGCAGCAAGGACAGAAAATCCTGCCTGAAACCAGCGTCAGACCATTAATCCATCTGACCCAGCCTTCCCTACAGATTTCTAATTCGCACTACTTTCTCACAGTGCCATGTCAGAGCAGATCAGTCAAACATTTCCAGTTGTTTTCCTGGAGGCGGAAGGTGGATGCTTGCTGTTTGTATCATGAGAGAGATTGTCCCACGCATGCTTTTTTTCTCTCTCTCTGCCCACCAAAAACCCAGCGATCAGATGCCATTTCCTGATTCCTGCCAGTAATAAATATTGCACGACAATTATATTGTACCCTCGGTGGCTATTAATAGTGCCTAATGGACCGAGGCATGGGAAGAACTTCCTCTGCAAAGGGACATTAGCAGGGCTTCAATAATCCAAGCAAGGACAGGAGCCACTAGACCTTTGGAGGAGTGCTTTGCAGGTTATGCAAGATGGCAGTAACACCAGACCTGCAGGTGAAATCCAAGAAAGCTCCTGTTATGATGTGCCAAAACAGCCAGGCGATCCCCATGGTTTCCCTGAAAAATAACAGCTGGTCGATGGATTGAAAAACGGCAACAAGCAGAGAGAATAAACCACAGTGAGAGATTGAGGCATCACGTTTGCCACCTCTGTGCCAACAAGAACATCTACTGGCACATGCTGATGAAGGCATCTGAGACAAGGCAAGGCAAGGCTAGGAATGGGTGCGTTCAAATGAAGAGTGCATCTATACTGCCCACTTATAGCACTTTGATTCCACCTTACCAGCCATGGCTCCATTCTATGGAATCATGGGATTTGCAATTTAGGGAGTGGTTTGTTGTTTCCAACTTATGGCGACCTTATCATGGGGTTTTCTTGGCACGTTTCTTCACAAGGGAGTTTGACATTGCCATCTTAGAATACAGAGATGGAAGAGACCTCGAGGGCTATCCAGTCCAACCCGTTGTCATGCAGGAACTCACAACAAATGGCCATCCAGCCTCTGTTTAAAAACCTCCACTACTCTCCAAGGGAATGTATTCCACTGTCAAACAGCTCTTACTGTTAGGAAGTTCCTCCTAATGTTGAGCTGGAATCTCTTTTCCTGTAGCTTGAATCCATTGCTCCGGGTCCTATTCTCTAGAGCAGAAGAAAACAAGCTTGCTCCCTCCTCAATATGACATCTCTTCAAATATTTAAACAGGGCTATCATATCACCTCTTAACCTTCACTTCTCTACGCTAAACATACCCAGCTCTCTAAATCGCTCCTCATAGGGCATGGTTTCCAGAACTTTCACCATTTTAGTCGCCCTTCTTTGGACTCGATCCTGAGGCTGAGAGAGTGTGACTTGCCCAACAAAAATGTAGTCATGTTCCACGTTCATGATTGGATGTTTCATGCACGCATCATTATAGCGCTACTGCACATGTCCAAAAAATATGTTTCCATCCCAAACAGAATAAAATGTCTATATTTTACAACATGATATATATCCAGTTCAAATAATATAGTGCCCTATACTTCAAATCTGCCCCGTAAACAATCCTAGCAAAGAGAGTGAATTGCCTGTGCCGAAATGCAGTCTGGGAAATGTTCCCAGATTCCGCTCCATGGTGGCGCAAATCATCATGCCGCCGCCACGCTAGATGAACAGAAACTCTTTAGTACAAAGTGCCGCGCTGGCAGCAAGTGACTCACACTCCGAGCGGGGTGGCTTTCTAAAATAGAAAGGGAACAAGACTCACAATGAGCTTGAGGAGAGGGAGAACAAGGAAAAGAGAGAAAAGAGTGATCTCGAGCCAAGGCCATCCTTCGAAACCTGTTGGAATGGCAGATCATGTTTCTCATTCTCAGCTAGCCGTAACACCCAACTTCATCTTTGCCATTGCGAAGAATTCATTATGGACACCCGCTCACATTTCAGGCTGGAGAGGCGGCTTAGCAACGGCAAACTGGCTAGCATACATGTTAACCTGAACACCTAAGAGGTTATATTAGACCCCTAGGAGAATTCGGAGGGCCACACTCCTCCATTACAGCCTTTCTTTCATTGAATTTTACCTCCAAATATCTCTCCAAGGGGACATCAGAGCAATGTCCCTGGGCCTAAAATGGCCAAGAGAAGGCCAAAAGCACAATGAAATCCCATCCCTGGACACACTCTCTCCTCACCCTTGCTTTAGGTCAAACCTATTGATAACCGGTCACCCCTCCAAAGCAGAATATCCACAGTTTCCTTCCAGTTTCCCACTCCATCCAAGCAAAAGATCGGAAGTTTTCTCCCAATTTCCCAACCCATCGAAGCAGAATATTGGTATCGGTATCGGTATTTGATATTTTGCTTTGTCAGGGTAGGAAACTGGAAGGAAACTCCTGGCATTATTTGTATGAGTTTTTCGGACTATGTGGCCATGTTCTACAGGAGTTTGTTTCTGACGTTTCACCAGCATCTGGCTGGCATCTTCAGAGAATGCTGGCATGGAAGTGAGTGGGGTATGTGTATGTCTGTGTATATATATATATAAACTCCTGATATTTTGGACTACAACTCCCATTAACTCCAACCAGCAATGGTCAAGGATTACAGAAGTCCAACACATCTGGAAGCTGTCGGTTTGCTCACCCCTGTAATGTCAAATTTGGCCAAGGGAACTGGAGAAGGGACAAAGGCTAGCTGTTAACTGTTGCAGTAAATTAACTCAGTTTCTCCCCCTTCGTTTGATGCCAGTGAACAACAGATTTAAACAAGTGGTTGTCATACTTCATCTCCTCCCGCCACAACAGATAATATACAGGAAGGTTTCACAGAGTATGCCAAAATGTTGAGAGCCAGTGTAGTGGATTCAGCATTGAACTACAACTCTGGAGACCAGGGTTTGAATCCCCGCTCGTCCAGGGAAACCTATCGGGGGACCTTTGGCAACCACACTCTCTCAGCCTCAAAGGAAGGCTCCGTCTGAACAAATCTTGCCTTAGTCAGAAACAACCTGACAGCATGCAACAACAACAAGGCAGGGATGGGCAAAGTGTGACCGTTTGGGTGCTGCTAGACTGCAAGTCCCAACATTTCTCATCAGATTAGTGACTAGTGATGGAAACAATGCCCTATGAGGAAAGTCTTAGGGAGCTGGGGATGTTTAGCCTGGAGAAGAGACGGTGATATGATATGATAGCCCTGTTTAAATATTTGAACGCATGTCATATTGAGCAGGGAGCAAGCTTGTTTTCTGCTGCTCCAGAGCAAGGGATTCAAATTACAGGGAAAGAGATTCCAGCTCAACATTAGGAAGAAGCTCTTGACCATATGAACTGTTTGACAGCACTGTTCCCCTGCATCCAAGACAGCAAATATGAGATGCCCCCCTGAGCAAGGACAGCTTATAGCTACAAAAGATCTTCACCCTCTAGGATAAAGGGAGACACAGCAAACAGCTTACACACCCCCAGAGCACAATAGCGGAAAGGAGCCAAATAGATCAGAAGGAGGAGACTATGGGATTGGGGAGCAGAGAGAAAGGTCCAGGGCTTGGGATGCCTCCCTGCTGACCAGTATCACCCCTCCGATGTTGTCACCTGATGTGGTCCACATCCCCGCACTCCCCTAATGCATAATAGCAATAGCATTTACATTTCTGTAACGCTTCATAGTGAACTCAGCACTCTCTAAGCAGCTTCCAGTCTGTAAACCAGACTCCGTGGAATTGACATAAGCAATGTAAATTCCATGGATATGTTTTCCTGCCGTCAAGATGTTTACTTGGAATTTCATTTCTGTCCGTTTGCAATTTTTTGACTCGTTCACTTTTAGACCCTGTTTTTATTCCTAAATGTTTATTCCACATCATAAGAAAAGGAGAATAATATTTAAAAATGAATGGACTCCGTTTCCGTTGGGGCAGCGGAAAACAGATTTGTTCCATCTTCCATGGGACTGCCCTTCAAATATTTAAAGATGGCCATTGACATCACCTCTCAGTTTTCTCTTTCGCTGGTTCAGACATACCCAGAAACTGTTCCTCGTAGGACTATGGTTTCCAAACCTTTTACCATCTTGGTCACCCTCCTCTTGAGAGTATAAAATGGGTGACACCTGATAACAAAATACATTAAAATGACCTTAGCAGACCGCTGGTTACAATGAGCCAACAGTGTGATGCAGTGGCCAAAAAA
>NC_056532.1:11797531-11866374 GCF_019175285.1 Sceloporus undulatus
ACAGTTCTTGTCCTCAAACAGGAGTACAGAATCCATATCAAGGGAAATATAATCCCATTCCATTCCGCATTGTTTCAGACCTCACCTGGGAATTGTCCAGTTTGGACACAGAACGGATTACTATGACCCCAACAAGCTTGGGATTCATTTGACCAACCTACAAAAGCATGGATGGCTGAGTCAAACTGTTCCACCCAGGAATTTGTCCACAATTCAGAGATAGGAGGAAGCAACAATACAAACATACGGTACAACAACGCAAAGTAGCACAACACACATAAGTTCTGCCCGACTGCTGTTTCTTGCTAGCCTTCCGAAATGGCTTAATAACAGGCATTTTAACTCTAAGCACCGGAGGCAGTGCCCAAACACCTCCTGAAGTCAGTTACTAGAGGCAATGCCAAAGGCTGTTTAATGCCAACTGACTGAAATGGGCTGGAAATCTGGGTGCCGCGGCCGAATCGATTCCTGCCAGCAGGCAGCACAGCGCCGTTTCTCATCAGGGCTGTGTATTGACTGCACTTTCCTTGTAAGAGCAGGGAATGTGCTGCTGGGCATAGAATCCAGCTTCTTTTGAATCTCAGGCTTAACTATATATATGTATATGTATGTATATATTATGCCTAGCAGGCTGGATTGTGTTACACCGAGACGATTTAAAATAAGAAAGAAATCGCGCCTTAAAAATCAATGCAGGAAAAGGGAAAGCACTTTGGTTCGCAGCCACGGAGAGCCATAAAATCATTGGAGGGACACTGTTACCGAGTAAAAAATAGTTAGTAAGTTATTTGCTTTCACAGAGGTTGCACACATAGGAGTTTAATCACACGGAGGGCAGATTGGTAAAATCCCATGCAGAAACGGGTGCGTGTGTGATAAACTCCATAGAGATTGTGAAGACACACCCAGCTAAAGATGGTGGCAGATTTGGGTGTGCAACGCCGGTACCCTGGTGAGATCAAACCTTGTCCCAAAATGCTGATGCTGAATGTAAGTTCAAAAGGGGGAAGTTTAATTTAAAGACCAAAAACAAAGAGTTTCTCCTCCCCAGCTCTAGATAAAAGATACTTAGGCGGGTGTACATGGCCGACTCCCACGCTCCCGACTCCCCAAAGGGAGCTTCTTTTCCGTCGCGTTTGCGACGTAGCGAGGCGCCAGGGGCGCGCTCGCTACGTCACAAGCGGCGCGACGCATACGATGCTCAGCGTCCGATTGCAAAGATGGCGCCGGCCATGTAAGGGCGGCGCCATCTTGTACGGACGGAGTCCGTACTAGGCCCAGGGGCGTCTATAACAGACGCCCCTTTTTAAAATGGATGTCCCGGAGGACGTCCCAAATGGCGGTGCAGAAAGCACCTTAGTTTACAGACTTTCAGCAATCTTCAGGGTGTCATCTTTCTGGGTCGGATCTTGGTTTGATCTCCTCTCTCAATGAAGCTGGTACAGGGTCTTTCAGCTCCCTGATCTCTTGTCTTCTTTGATGCTGGTAACAATTTGGCTAACTTGTTCTTGGTAACTAAATCAGCTAACTTGTTCTTGGTAACTGAGGCCTGTTACAAGTTGCCAATAAAGCTGTTTCGGGTCTCTTTGGAGTATGCGTTTTAAATGATGCATGCGTCCTATGAATCCGGAAGCTGCACACCAAAGCTCCTCCAGTGCTTAGGAATGGAGTGTGCTTTGGCACAACTTCCGGGATAGGGTTCCCATAGCCCGCCTGGGGGCGGACTATTTTCCCGATTTGGGGCGGGTCCGCACAGTCCGTCCCTGGTTTGGCCCCGCCCCCGGGACCCCCCCCCCAGCGAGGCCTCCAGGCTTGGCGGGGGCTTGGAGGAGGGCTGTCTTCCAAGCCCCACCATGCCCAGGGGGCTCCTCCGCGATCGCGGACTCCTCCAGGCTGCTGGGGCTTGGAGGACGGCTGAAGCCAAGCCCAAACCTCTGCCTGGCTGCCTCCGTCTCTGGGGGGGGGGAATCCGGGGGTGGGGGCAAAACGGCGACGGAGGCAGCCAGGCAGGGGTTTGGGGCTTGGCTTCAGCGAGGCCCCAATTCCCGGCCTGGCTTCCTCCGTGGCGACGAGGCAACCAGGCAGGGGAAAGAGCTTTCCTCTTTCTCTCCCCCTCTTCTCTGCCTCCTTTTCTCTTCCTCCTCCTTCCCTGCCTCCTCTTCTTCTCTTTCTCTCTCTCTCCTTCTTCATACCCCTTTTTTTTCTTCATATCTTTTTTCCTCCTCTTCGTCTTCCTCCTCTTCTTTCTTTTCCTCCGTTCTCTCTCTTCTTCATCTTCTCCTCCTCCTTTACTTTCTTCTTCATTTCTTTCTTCATTTCTTCTCCCCCTTCTTCCTCTTCCTTCTTGCTCCTCCCTTCTCCCTCTTCGTCTTCTCTCTCTTCTTCTCCTCTCTTCTTCTCCATCCTTCTTCCCTCCTCCCCTCTCCTCTTCCCTTCTTCCTCCCTTTCCTCCTCTTCTTCATCTTCTTTCTCCTTCTCTTCTTCTCCATCCTTCTTCTCTCTCCTCTTCCTCTCCTCCCCTTCTTCCTCCTCCTCCTCTTCTTCTTCTCCTCTTCCTCCTCCTGCTGCTCTTTCCACTCTTCCTACTCTTCAAACCCAAAATATGCTGTTTGGAATGGGGAGGGGGGGGAGGTTAGCCAGAAAGGGAAGTACATTTCTGCCATCTGTCTAGGAACAATGCCAAAAGTCCACCTTTGATCATGCTAAGAAACATGCATTATATTAACATTTTTTTAAAAATCATCAATTTTTTGCGTGTCCTCCATTTTAAAAATGTGTCCTACATTTGAAAATTTTGTCCTACTTTTGTCTCTACATTTGTCCCAGTTTGGAGGTCCAGATATGGCAACCCACCCCGGACTCTTAGGACCTTTAAATAGCATACCTCCAAAGAGACCCGAAGCAGCTTTATTTTGGCAGTCTGTAACAGGCCTGAATTGGCTACTGTACCTGGTAACTGAGTTGGCTAACATGTAAGAAATGCCCTTTCCGGCTGTCTAGGCCTGTTTGCCACCAAAAGACAGCTCTCTGCCAGCTCACGCAACGACTGCTCCAAACTAAAAAGCCTCTAGCTAAAGCAGAGCATGCTGGAAAGGGCAATCCAAACCTGGAAAATGGCAGGGGATCCACAGCTCCTCCCCACAACTTATACAAAGAACATTTCCTACACTAAAATATTCATGGCCTGAACCAACACGAAAGAAAATGCAGAGGGAGATTTAAGCAGTCCTGGTTGGATATCACAGAGATGGACCATGTAGTCAACCTGCTGCCATAAGGAATACACAGCTAAAGCACTCCTGAAAGGTGGCCCTTCAACCTCTCTTTAAAGACCTCCAAAGAAAAAGAACCCACCACCCTCCAAGGCAGTCCTTTCCACCGTGGGCAGTTCTTACAGTAAAGACGTTCTTCCTAATATTCAGGTGAAATGCTCTTTCTTGTAATATAACCTATTGGTTTGTGTCTCTGGAGCAGCAGAAACAAAGCTCGCGCCACTTCTACCGGACATTCCTAGGTATTTAATAGGGCTATCAGATCACTCTCCAACCTTACTTCTCCCACGCTCCCAAGCCATTCCTCTTAGGGTTTAGTTTCCAGACCTTTAACATCTTGATCTGAATACATCCAGCTGTTATAAATCCTTGAATTGTGATGCCCAGAACCAGACACAGAATCCAGGTGAGATCTGACCAATGCGGAATAGAATAGTATTATGTATAGAATAGAATAGTATAGTAGATAGTATTATGATTTCCCCCTTGATATCGTACTTCCTGTTGATAGAGCGGCTCTGTTTGGGCTTTTTTGGGCCACTGCTCACACTGTTGGCTCATTGTAACCAGCGGTCTGCTAAAAACTCTGAGGTCTTTTTAATGTATTTTGTTATCAGGTGTCACCGCCCATTTTATACTCTCAAGAGGAGGGTGACCAAGATGGTAAAAGGTTTGGAAACCATAGTCCTACGAGGAACAGTTCTGGGTATGTTGGAACCACCGAAGAGAAAACTGAGAGGTGATGTCAAATGGCCATCTTTAAAATATTGGAGGGGCAATGACATGGGATGGAACAGCCTGTTTTTCTGCTGCCCCGACAATATGAATTGTGCGGGACAATGGTCAAATATCTCTTCCATCCAGGTGTAAAAAAAATTCTATAATGTAATGCTTGACAGTAATGTATGTTTTAATATAAATGATTAAAAAATAAAATAAAGTGCATTATTGCTAATAAAGCTTAGTATATTCAGATTGAGCCCAGTGTAATGGTTTGATGACTGGACTATGATTCCAGAGACCAGGTTCGATTCTCCGTGTCAGCCATGAAACCATTGGGCGAAACTTGGGCAAGTCGCATCTCTCAGCCTCAGGGGAAGGCAATGGCAAACCTCCTCTGAACTAACCTTGCCAAAAAAATTAAAATAAAAATAAATAAGAAAACCCCATGATAAGTTTTGCTTTAGGGTCATCATAATTGGAAATGAAGGCATACAACACAAAATACCAGTTATAGATTTCATGGAAGTTTGTTGCGCAAGAAGCAATGATTCTGAACGCTTTCAGATACCTTATTCTCCAAAAACGAGATCCCTTGCATATTTACATTGTAGACTTTTCCTCATTCAGATAGCTCCTTCTCCTCAAATTCCCAAAGAAAAGAGGCCCATTCCTCCATCCCAACCTCAAAGGGAGAGAAGAGTGGCAGTAGATAGGTCCAAACACACTGCGAAATAATCCAGTTGGACCACTTAACTGCTTGGCTCGTGCTACGCAATCTGGGGATCGCATGGAGGGCTCCAGAGACAAGGAAATAATAGTCTGATGAACAAAGAGTTTTTTTTTTTAGATTTATCTGCAGTTTAATTGTGCCCCAGAGCTCTCTGCAAAGAAGGCTAAATCACCAAATCTACATTATTCCCAGTATTTCCTAGCATCGAGCATGGCAGTTCAAGTGGTGGCAAACTGGATTATTTCTGCAGTGTGGAGCAGCCTTTGCCATTTTGATCCAACGCATGCCGCTCCCCATCACCCACAACACCCACTCCCAAAGTTCCCAGTGGTTGAAGGCTTTGCAAAAGTGGCTATTTACATCACGCGTTGGGAAAAGAGAATCACAATTTTTAAAGTTAAAGCGAAAAGACATAAAAAAATGAAAATAATAACATTGCAAACAACGGAATCACAAACTAAGTTGGGGCAGAACGACAAACCACCGACTGGAGGCTTTGCCACTTACCACACAACGCAATGACATGGCTGCTGTCTTCGTGGCAAACTTTCTGGTGCTGCTCCTCCATTATTGGCTTTAACCTGAAAAGTAAAAAGAAAGGCAGCGGCTGTTATGGAAACTGGCACGGCAAGAGGCAGAAAATGCTGCAGGGAGAAAAGAGAGTAGCTGTCTTCACCCAGGCCATTTATCCTACAATTTAGAATGGGCGTGTTTTTAGCTTGAGCCTCCTATATTTTGGGCCTCCTTTCAGTTTGGTCACCTGCAAAGAGGAAAGGAGGTGGCAGTGGTGGACAATCCAACCATCCGGATGCACCGTGAAGGACATCACCAATTAAAACTAAAAACACTCATATAGATAAAAATTCTTTCATACGGTTTATTACAAAAGCCCTCCTGAATAAAAGACCAAAACAGAAAATGCAGGCCTAGGACTAACATCTTCAACTTCTTTCTCCTATTTGCCAGATGAAGAAGCCAGTGTGACTTCGAAAGCTGCAACATATAGTTGTGCTTTTGCTGTGGCCCAATAAAGGGATCATTGTTTGGATGCTATGGATTAGCTATATTCCATATACTATTTTTATTGTGAATGGAACCGTTATTTTTCTGGCGAACTTTGAATGGCAGCAAACACTCCAGGATTCAGGAATATAATAGTAATAGAATAATAAAATAATAATACGCCAAGGCAGGTTTTTGTACCTGCATCTGTGTTTGATGACTATGTAAAGCGCTGTACAAAAAACCTATGTGTCTATGTAAAAAATAAACTATTATTATTATTATTATTATTATTTTATTATCTACACATTCAGAATCTCACATCTATGGGGATAAGGCAATTAAAGGAGTGCTAGTCCGTATAATAATCTCTGCTGTAGGAGGGCTCAAATTATGGGCCATTGCGACTGCATGGCATGCATCCCAGTCCCATTTAGACTCAGCAAAGGAGGAATTGAGGTGCATGGTGGCACGCCATAAGTCTCAACATGGTGGTACCCCATACGTCTCAGCATGGTAGCACTCATAAGTCTCAACATAATGGCATGCCATAAGTCTCAGCGTGGTAGCACCACACAAGTCTCAGCATGATGGCACCCCATATGTCTCAACATGGTGGTATCCCATAGGTCTCAGCATGGTAGCACCCCATAGATGTCAACATGGTGGCACTCGATACATCTCAGCATGGTACCACCTCATAAGTCTCAGCATGGTAGCACCCCATAAGTCTTAACATAGTGGCACCCTATATGTCTCAGCATAGTAGTATCCTATAAGTCTCAGAATGGTAGCACCCCATATGTCTCAGCATAGTAATACTCTATAAGTCTCAAATTGGTGGCACCTCATAAGTGTGTGTGGGGGGGGGGGAATGTTCCTGTGATACTGGTAATGCCTTCTAAGCTTTGTAAGTGGCAATGGGGAGGATTTTGTTGGTAGCTGATTTTGTTAAGTTTGGTGCACAAATCAGGTCTTAAATTGTGAGGGACCTCTTTTGAAACAAACGTTATCGTTTACCAACGATTCAGCTACAGTTTTGGCAACCCTATGTGTGAGATACCTCCAAGTTCCTTGGTCAAGAGCCCTGCTCAGGTCTTGCAAACTCAGGGCAGCCATGGCTTCTCAGTGCCAAATCTGGCTTACTATGGCACAAAATTCAGAGATGGTGCTTTGTTTGTTTGTTGAAGGTGCTGTTTTTAGATTATTTTTTGGCATGTAGTATACTCAGCTCTCCTGGCAATCTTTGGTCCTCTTTAAAGGAAGGTAAAGAATGTTTTTAGGATCCAGAATTTACAGATCAAGGACTGCAGATTAGGGTACCTGTATTGTGACGCGTAATCATAAACCATTCAAATGATAAAGACAGATCAGAAAACAGAACGAGATAAAATACCCCATAAATGATTCAAAGTACAGACTGAAAGCTTCATCAGAATTTAAATCTCCGAAGAATGAGTGACAAGATATATATCTTTAAAAGCTCACTGATTGTGTGATTTTATTTCAGAAATGCTAAACCTGATATTTTCCTGAGTTTCTAGGCGCCGCTCTGAGCTGTTCATACATTACTCACAACAGACATGTGCAAGAAGCAAATACGTATGTTCCAATCCAAAAACATTGTGTTTCGCCTATGGCAACATTGCAGAGAGTTGTGCTCGGGGGGGGGGGGGGGGGAACGATCCAAGTCATTGGCAACTTGATTTCTGATGGATGCACTTTCCAGGATTTGCAAATGCTTCCCAAAACCTGAAGACCGTTTGTTGGGTATAGATTCCAAGGATCAATAGGAAGGAGGAAAACCAATTTACAATATGAGCGCTCAGAAACCACATCCCATCCTCCAAATGCAATATCATGATTTGCATTCATAGAAAGACATGGAAACATGGTGTGTGCTTGTGTTATTTGATGTCTTATGTTTTGGGCCTGCAAAGCAAGTAAACGTTGGCTGTCCCTATCCCTGGGGTCAGTGTCCCGGATTAATAAATTACTGTATTATTAATAATAAATCCAGGACTTTCTGGATTTACTATGCATAAGACCCTTTCCTTCCTGTCCTATGCATAGTGAACTCAAGGAAACACAAATCCCTGCTCCTTCCAAAGATTAAGTCCTAGTTTTTGGATAAAGGTACAGAGACTGTGACTCTGGAGACCAGGGTTCCGATCCCAACTTGGCCATGAAACCCACTGTGTGACTTTGGGCAAGTCACACTTTCTCAGCCTCAATAGGGGAAAGCAATGGCAAACCTTCTCCAAACAAATCTTTCCAAGAAAACCCCATGAGAGGATTGCCTTAGGGTTGTCGTAAGTTGGAAACGACTTGAAGACATGCAACACAAACACAACAGATGCAGGTGTCAGAATGTTCCAGAGCTTCTAAGCTTTGGTGATAACCCTATCTATGCTCCATGGCTTCCACTTGTTACTCTTGAGTTCCTTTTTGTCCACCGTGAGAGAAGATTTGTTTTACACTCGTCCCTCAACATTTGCGGCTTTGACTTTTGTGGCTTTGATTATTCACGGATTTTATTAATAGGTTCCCTCTAGGAATATCTAGGTCCTCCAGCGCAACTCTGTGGTCAACTTTAACCAAAAGTTGCACTGAAGGACCTAAAGATTCCTAGAGAGGACACTCCACTAGGACTTTGTAGCTCCTCCAGTGCAGTTCTGTGGTCAGTGTCTGGCAGATGTTGACCGTAGGGTTGCGCTTGAGGACCTAGAGATTCCTAGAGAGGTGTCCTCTCAAGTAAAAACACAGTGTTTTTGTTATTTGCAGTTGTTCCACATTCACAGGGGTCTTGTGCCCCTGACCCCAGCGAATGTAGAGGGACAAGTGTACTTCCTTCCGTACTGAATAGTGCTTCATCACTCTTTTCACATCTTCTAAAACCCTCTAAAAACGCTCCATGTGTGGTGGGAACCCTCTGATGGTATTGGCTTTGCTTATTATGCTTTGGCAAACATCTTATTCAGACCTGTTTCATCTACCACTGAAATGGCCTCTCATTCCTTTGTAAGGCTGTGGACTAGGCAGTCCAAATAAACCTTGTACAGAGACTTAGGGAGCTGGGGATGTATAGCCTAGAGAAGAGACGGTTAAGAGGTGATAGGATAGCCCTGTTTGAATGTTTGAAGGGATGTCATATTCAGGATGGAGCAAGCTTGTTTTCTGCTGTTCCAGAGACTAGGACATGGAGCTGTGGATTCAAACTACTGTACAGGAAAAGAGATTCCAGCTTAACATTAGCAAGACCTTCCTGACAGTAAGAGCTGTTTGACGGTGGAAGACGCTTGCTTGGAGTCTGGTGGAGTCTTCTTCTTTGGAGGTTTACACAGGTTGGATGGCCATCTGTCAGGGTGCTTTGGTTGTTTGGTTCATACGTGGCAGGGGTTGGATTGGATGGCCCTTGGGGTCTCTTTCAATATCGGTCTATCGGCCTATATTGCTTATTGGGGTGACTATTAAGACAACCCATCAAAAGTATCCTCATCAACATTGTAGGACAATTTTGGATTGACATTTCTGAGATACATTTGGACACCAGAGGTTTTGTTCCAGCCCAATGGAGAACTTGTTCAGTTCCTTGGTTCCTTCAGCCTCTTTGTCCTACAGATATACTCCCCTCCTGCTCCTCCTCCAAGATGGTCTGTTTCCAAGATATGTAAGGCTCAGACGGGCTGGAGAAGGCCTTCCCATGATAATGACCAAGAGATCCAGAATTGAAAGGAAGGAAGAACAAAGACAGAATGAATTTTGTACCAACTCTGCTGCATCAAAGAATACATTGATCAGTGCCTCCAGACGGACGGTGATCATCATGCCTGCTTTGAGTCCAACGTCTCCAACTGTGATTGATTTGATGCCTCTGTGTTGGAGGAGATGGGGTTTGAACATACTCTTTTAGAAAACTGAATGAGATTCTCTATGCTAGTCATTACATCACCCCTAAAAACATTCACATCATCTTCTGCGTCATCTATCAGAGAGATGCCTTTTTTCCTGTAACTGTCAGGCCACAGCATCACACCTTTTTCTGTTGTGTAACAGGTCTTTTTGGACGAAGCCTTTCTTTCAAAGCACCTTGTTCCCTTACTGAGTGCATGGTAGCTATAGTTTCCTTTCCCAGAGTTCAAGAAATATTTCCTTGCGCAGGCAGCTGATTCCTTTCCTTTTCAGAACACAAATTGCTAGGTGATGTATATCGTGCGCTTCCAGTGCTTCAGGGCCTGCAAGGCAACCTAAAGAACATGATGTGGTCCATGCTTCTTGTATAGTCCCTGTCAGACAAAGTATATTCAAGCATAGTTTGGATGCGTTTTTCGGGCCATGTGGTCATGTTCTAGAAGAGTTTATTCCTGACATTTCGCCAGCATCTGTGGCTGGCATCTTTGGAGAATGCTGGCATGGAAGTGAGTGCTGTGTGTGTGTGTGTGTGTGTGTGTTTAATGTGTGACCCTGGGTTAGGAGGAGTGATTTCCATATTAATCTGTGTATTGTTCAGTTGTTGAATAGCAAGGTCTCAGGGTGGGAGGATATGCAAAAAAGATTTGTGTCTGTTTAGGTAAGCCGTTCCGATTGCTTATACAGAGAAGCAGGATACAAATAAAAGTTTTATTAATGAATGAATGAATTAATTAGACATTCTTTGTCTGCTGGGAGAAAACCCTGACCCTGGGTGGTTTTCATTTGAATTTTGCTGGGTCTTGATTTTGATGTTTTTCAGGACTGGTCGCCAAACTTTGCTAACTTTAAGGGTTTCGTCTTTCCTGTTGAAGTTGTCCAAGTGTTTGTGGATTTCAATGGCTTCCCTGTGTATTCTGACCTGATAGTTGTTGGCATGGTCCAGAATTTCAGTGTTTTCAAACAGCATTTTGTGCCCAGGATGGTTTATAACGTGTTCTGCTACCGCTGATTTTTGTGACTGACCCAGTCTGCAGTGTCTCTCATGTTCTTTGATTCGTGTTTGAACGCTGCATTTGGTGGTCCCTATGTAGACTTGTTCGGAGCTGCATGGTATGTGGTAAACTCCTGCGGCTGTAAGAGGGTCCCTCCTATCCTTTGCTGAGTGCAGCATTTGCTGGATTTTCTTATCTTGGTTGGTTTGTAAACCATTTAGAGGTTGTGTTTTCTCACCTGTTTCCCTATTCTGTCTGTGACTTCTTTAATATATGGTAAAAATACATTCCCTTTGGGTTGTTTGCTATCCAACTGCACAATACAGGATGGATTTTGGGGATGGTGGAAGGAAATATACTAATTCATAACCACTTATCTGGCTACTAACTCCAGCAAAAGTGTGCATTTACCAACTTGGGGTGGGACCTGGAGGGCACATGATACTTTCGCCCATGCTTTGGATTGCAAACAGGGGCGTTTGCGTTTGTTGTATAAGAGTTATCCATGAAGATTTAAGGCTGCTCTGTCTCCATCGGCTGCAAAAGCTGCCTCTGTGAGCCTCCTGCAGAATGAGCAAGATTGTGCTGGAAAGATAATTGGATTTCACTTTTTGTCTTAGAAATGCAATTAGGAAACTCTGGTTGCCTGATTTCTGAAGCTGGTAGTTGTGCGCATCCACCTGTGTGTGTGTGTGTGTGTGTGTGTGTTTTGTGGCCTGATCTACGGTGTGAGTAATGCAACAACAGCCTTTAAACACCTCAGAATGAAAAGCAAATTGGATGAAAAATCATGACTTATACCAGAAGCCAAGGTAGCTAGATGTACTCTCCTTCGGCTGTGAA
Source organism: Sceloporus undulatus (assembly GCF_019175285.1). Lineage (NCBI taxonomy): Eukaryota > Metazoa > Chordata > Lepidosauria > Squamata > Phrynosomatidae > Sceloporus > Sceloporus undulatus. The sequence goes on from NC_056532.1 coordinate 11,809,006, forward strand.
ACCCATTGGATGACCCTGGGAAAATCACACTTTCTCAGCCTCAAAGGATTTGTCTTCTGAACAAATCTTGCTAAGAAAACCCTGTGATAGGTTAGCCTTTGGGTCTCCAAAAGTTGGAAACGACTTGGAGGCACACAACAGCTTTGTATCTCATACCCCCATATATAGGTATACCTGACTTCACAAAGTAGATATCTTCCTTCTTTAATAGAAAAATTGGTACCAGAGGCAGAAATAGCATGGGAAAAAGGAGAGAGAGGTTCCTAGACCAGATGTTTCAACATGCTTCAGGAAACCTTTTGTTCAGAAGTAACAATGTGCACATGTGAAATGAAACATCCAGATCAGGTAAACCTTGAAGAAGTAGACAAAGCCATGTTAGACTTGCTAGAGAGCGCTTGAAAGCTTCTTCTGAAATGCATCTGTTCATTATCCTAGGCCATGAATGATACTTTCCCCAGCATCGCCAATAGGAGAACACATCCCATCATCCTGCTTGAGTGCGTATATGCTCAGTTACGACAGTTATGCAGTGTAGGGCATACCATATATACTCAACTGTAAGTCGACCTCATATGTAAGTTGAGGACAGGTTTGGGGCCAAAATTATGGATTTTGACATGACCCGTGGATAGGTCGAGGGTAAAACTTAGGGCTACGTAAGGAAGGATGTAAAGGAGAAAGCAATGGAAAATGATGTCAAAGAACTTACACAATTTTAGCAGGAATAACTATTTGTATTCATATTAAAGGCTGCATGGATGAGAGAGTAGAGGGGGTCAGTGTTTCCAGGGCAGATTAAACTCTTGCCTTTCACCAGGGGATGGTAGATAGATAGATAGATAGATAGATAGATAGATAGATAGATAGATAGATAGATAGATAGATAGATAGATGAGTTAAAGTACGGTACTTACATTAATCCGTGGATTGGGTTTTTGGGGTCAGTTTTTGGGGTCAGCCTGCCTCTACTAGAAAATTGCTGTCATTTTAACAGGTTGAATTTTTAAACCGTATTGTATTTAATCCTGTTTTAAAGGGGGGGGTCGATTTATTTATTGAGCGTATGTATTATTCCAATATATTCTAGTCACGTAAGCCGCCTTGATTGCTGCAACAGAAAGGCGGGGTATAAGAATAAAGATTATTATTATTATTATTATTATTATTATCTAAATTTCTAGACTTATACATGAGTACGGTCACTCCTCCTAATGCGCAGATCCAAGATCTGCATTCTTGAAGATGCCACTTGCAAGGGTGCACACCCTTGCCCCGCGCACAGGGGCGTGCTCCATTCAAGCCTATGGGGCTTGAATAAGCGCAAGCCTCCATTTTCAAGGTGTGTGTCTGTGTCCAGAACGGACCCCCTCCAAGAACGGAGGGCCAACTGTATATGCAGTTATCCTAACAGGCACTCTGTTCCATACCGGCTTTGTCCCTGAGCCGTTGTCTCCAAAGGGCAAGTTTAGAATAGCGTTATTAAATGGTTAAGTAACCTCGCACATTTCGAGGCCGGATGAGTAGTTAAGTCTTCATGGTCTAGGAACTCTTTGTTCAAGCGGTTGAGTGGGAGGAAGCAAGGAGATGCTCATAGGCATGCCCCAGGCCAGCTCTGAGCAGAAGAGATGTAATTATCTACTAGAGCAATAAGAGAGAGAGCTGAGCAAAATTGCAACGGGAGAAGTCCAGTTACGTTTCTGTGGTCCGTAATCGTCACCTGGAGCTAGGCTTTGCCAGAAAGCCTCCCAGCCGAGTCCTGGGTCTTCTCCTCGTGTCGCCCTTGCCTTTTACTTTTGGATGCATGCACCATTATCTCTGCTGACACGCAGCGGGCCAGTTGATGTACGATTTCATTAGTTTCCATCCCAGTCTCTCCAGGTGTCATGCCAGCGCGAGGCTGCTTTTGTGGCTCTCCTGGCAAATTGCATGGACGTTTGCACTCCTTAATATTCGGTGACTGCCTTGCCTCTGGGATAGCAGTACAATCCTGGTGAGAGCCAGGATGCTACAAGTCCCAGGGCCCTTTTTGTTTCCTTGCCGCGTCTGCCTGAACCAGGATAAATCTCATTTCTAAATGGGTGGTTAGACATTTGTTTAGGACCTGTGAAGATCTCCAAGACAGCATTTATGGCAGTAAGGCAAATAGGATCAACACAGAATTCAAAGATATAGCCATGTTAGTCCATAAAAGACAAGCATTAAAACTGGACTTCTTCTTCTTCTTCTTCTTCTTCTTCTTATTATTATTATTATTATTAATATAGTGCTGTAAATTTACACAGCACTGTACAATCAATCAATTAAAATAGATTAAATGAGCCTGCCTATGAAATTACAAAAATAATTAATTATAATACATATTAATACAGGTTAACACTCAAACAATAAAATGTAGCCGACAACAAATTAAAATAACATTAGATAACCATCATGGAACAATCATGGACTTGCTATTTCACTTCCATGCACAAAAGATTTTGAATTTGAATTGAGAACCTCACATACCAATGGCATATATGTGTCTGTCCTTGGCTTCCACTCCACCAAATGCATCTGAGGAAGTAGACCGAAGTCTAGGAAAGCTCATGCTGCCACTTTCTTTCTTTCAATGAGTCTCAAAGGTGCTGCAAGATCTCTCTATATACGGGACCAACATATCCAGTTTAATCCCCTTCTTTGGAGGCCTTGAACCAGCTTAGATGGCTCTCTTTCAGGAGGGCTTAAATTGGGTATTCCTGCATAGCAAGGGGTTGAACTGGATGGCCTTTGGGGTCTCTTGCAACGCTTTGATTCTTTACTATTGCACTTTGAACTCCAGCCATTGAAATATGCTCAGGACAAAAGGGGGAAAGTGAGAGGAGGCAAGAGAAAGTGGAATGTTTTACATTGCAGCTGAACAAGTGGGATGACAGATTTTCCAATGCTATGATTCTCTGTACCTGGATGCCAGGGATGTGCAATGATTAGAGCAGGTTTTTTCCCAATGGGATTCCCTCCAGATGTTTTGGATCAGGGCTGCTATAATCCCTCACTGTTTAACATGTTATAAGTGGCTGATAAGGAGGTATAGGCAAAAACGTCTCCAAAGGTGCATGGTCCAGTCTGGGCAACCAAATTTGGGCCATGAGCCCAGGGCTGCTGGATGCCACCTGGCCTTTCCCCAATCCCTGGCATAGAGAGAAGAAGGAACACGACAGGTTCTAGCAGCCCTTGAACACCAGAATAGGACCAACATGGACTTCGGCTGTTTTTAGAATACCTAACATAAAGGCACTGTGAGAAGAGGGACTATATACATTTGTCGCTCCATATTTTCTCGGGTTAGGGGCACAAGTAGACTACAAGTTGAACATGAGTTAACAGTGCAATGCGGCAGCTAAAAAGGCCAATGCGTTTTTAGGCTGCATCAATAGAAGTATAGTGTCTAAGGGAAGTCACAGTGCCACTCTATTCTGCTTTGGTCAGGCCCCACCTGGAATATTGTATCCAGTTCTGGGCACCACAGTTCAAAAAGGATGTGGAGAAACTGGATCGTGTCCAAAGGGAGGGCACACAGAATGGTGAAGGGTCTAGAAACCATGAAGCCCTATGAGGAATGCCTTAGGGAGCTGGGGATGTTTAGCCTGGAAAAGAGATTCAGATGTGATATGATAGCCCTGTCACATTGAGGAGGGAGCAAGCTTGTTTTCTGCTGCTCCGGAAACTAAAACACGGAACAATGGATGCAAGTTCCAGGAAAAGAGATTCCACCTCAACATTAGGAGGACCTTCCTGACAGTAAGGGCTGTTTGACAGTGGAACAAACTCCTTCCTCGGAGTGCAGTGGAGTCTCTCTCCTTGGAGGTCTTTAAGCAGAGGCTGGATGGCCATTTGTCGAGATTGCTTTGGTTGAGAGTTCCTGCATGGCAGAATGGGGTTGGACTGGATGGCCCTTGTGGTCTCTTCCAATTCTCCGATTCTATGTTTCTAAGAGTCTGCAAATGGGGCTAGCTGAACTACTGCTTTGGTGGCCATCTTCCATGGTGGTGAGGGTACAGGCAGAGATAGGTATGCATACATGCACGCATTCATGTGGGATGCCGCCACAAAGATTTATCAATAAATAATAATTATGTCTGTCTCTCAAGTCCCACTCCAGCACTCAGGGCACTGTGTTAAACAGGTTCGGTTTGTTCAATCAATCGGTCAATCAATCAAATAATTTAGTTACTGGACCAGCATTCGCATGCAATCAATCGCAATTCCTGCAGCGTAAGGTAGCAAGTGTCGGGGAAGCTGTCTGCAGTGAAATGGCCCTGATGGTTAGCTGGAGCACTTTGAAACAATTAAAAGCATCATCTGCTTTGTTGTGTTTCGTTAGTTTAATGGGATGCTTTTTTAAAAATGTAAACGGCAATAGCCAACAGCACAATTCCTTGTTCCTAAGCAACACAACCACTCCTTGCGCCACATCTTTTTCAGAAGCTTCATTGAGAATGTGCAAAACAGCTGGTTATTCCTTGCATTTTGGTTCTATTTGGTTCTGAAATAACAAATCCAGCAGCGTTGCATATGGTTCGCTTGGTGCTCATTTCCCAATTATCCTTTCCTGGAAGCCAGTTATTCCCCCTTCAAGATTTGCCTCTCTTTGGGTGCAGCGCATGCCACAGTCATGCTAAATGCCTCTACAGCATGTATGTGTTTTGTGGTTGCGCAGCATATAATATCTGCAGCTCATATATGTTGCAGTTCATTGTATATTGTGTGTCGTGGCTGCCCATCATATATTTGCATTGCCATTGCATGTTGCAGTTGTCCTTTGTATACAAGATTTCTTGACAGTAAGAACAATTCAACCACGAAACCATTGGCCTAGAGGGGTTAAGGCACCGATGTCCAAACTCTGGACCTCCAGGTGTTTTGGACTTCAGCTCCCAGAAGCCTCAGCCACCTTGGCCAATGGTCTGGGATGCTAGGAGCTGAAGTCCAAAACACCTGCAGGGACAGAGTTTGGACATTACTGGCTTAAGAGGTTAACTAAACACTAGGAAGAATGTACTGACGGAAAGTGCTGTTTGACAGTGGGATACACTGCCTGGGAGTGCAGTGGAGTCTCCTTCTTTGGAGGTCTTTAAACAGAGGTTGAATGGCCATCTGTCAGGGGTGCTTTGATGGTGAATTCCTGCATGGCAGGAGGTTGGACTGGATGACCTATGTGTTCAAAACGAATGGGGACAGCTATTGGCTGGGGATGCTTTAGCTGGGTTTCCTGCAATGATCAGAGGGTTGGACTCTATGGCTCCTTCCAGTTCTATCACTCTGTGGTTTCAGATGGCCTCCTCACAATCCGTTCTCATTTTGAAAACAAGGAGTGAGTGCATCCACCAGAACCTCTGTGGCTTCTCACCACTCTTATGTAGTAACTACTGATCCATCAATGGGGGACCTCCTGTGCTCCAGCTGTTGCATACCCTTCAGCCGTCCCTGAGTTGGCAGGTGTGACGTGTCAGAATCCTCCTTCATTCAGTGATTCAGTGAGGATTCTGCCATGAGGATTGTATAAGTAGTGAGATAAGTAGGGATAGCTTCTAGACACATAATCGTATGCTTTGGGTATTATGCAATGGGATATTAGTTGACTATTCATATGCTTTAATGGACTGTCATGAATGGGTGGTATGCTGGGGTGGACAAGGATTGGAGGGAGGTTGCAGAAGGGAAGTCCAGTGGGTTACACTCTCACATAGATATATAGTTATATAGATACATGGGTAGATAGATATATAGATAGATAGACATGATGGATCTTATGTCAACAACACCTGTATCTAACACTCTCAGGGAAAGGCATTCTGGGAAAGAGTTGCTGCCACCATAGGCTATGCTCAGGGTGATCATGTATCCAGAACTTTCAGCTGAGAGCAGCAATCAATTCATACCAATCAGGCAGTTTTATGACAGGATGATGTTTAACAGATACCCTCTATTCCAGTATCCATAGATCTCTCAAGGCAGAAGAGACTATGAACCAAATGGTGCTTTCATTAGGACTGCTTTGATGTAGAATCCCCTCCTCTGTGGCGAAGGGGGGTGAGTTGGGGGGAACGATCTGGGTGTTTTAAAGTGGGGTTCCTCTTTGGAGTTCTTCAGATTCAGCAAAAACGTGATCCAGTGTATTTCTACCTTCTCTACAATAAATTTTTGTTTTACAATAGCTGTTGTGGATGATTGGCTCAGAATACTCGAGTCTCACAGCAGGGACAGTTTCTATTAATCCTCCATGGGGCAACTTTTCAACTGCTATTAAAATGTCCCAGTTTCTCTCTCCTCATCATATTTCATACAGATGGGTTCAAGATGCAGAAATAGTTTGCACTCAGTTAACTCAGCGGAAGAGTGCGGTGAGGAAGGGGCAGAATCTTCCCCTTCCCAGGAGGCCCAGGCAAAAACAAACTGCTGCAACCTTCCCTACCTTTCCTATCTATTCCTCATTAATAGTCTTTGCCATCTGAACCACACTGCGATGTTGCCTGATCGCATGTTTCGTTTGTGAAATGTTGGGTTGTACAATATTCATGGCATCACGGACTTGGAAGAGACCCCAAGGGCCATCCTATCCAATCTCCTGCCATGTAGGAAGGTTTATTGTTGGACTCTATCTGCCATAAATGTCGCATAGTCAGGGATGGTGGGAGTTTATAGCTCTTTGTGGGTTTTTTGGGCTCTGTGACCATGTTCTGGAAGAGTTTATTCCGAACGTTTCACCAGCATCTGTGGCTTTGGCATCTTCAGTGAATGATGTTGGTGAAACATCAGGAATAAACTCTTTTAGAACATGGTCACATACAGACCCACAAAAAGCTATGGATGCCGGCCATGAAAGCCTTCGACTTCACAGTTATATTCTAATTTCTTCATCCATGAACTAGTCAAAAGGCTCCCCTCTCCTATGCGAAAATCTGATGCAACTATAGAACTATTTTATAACACATTAAATGTCAAAATGTACCAGATTTGCCGTTTACTGTCCACGTTTGTCTTCCTCCCCAACGCATCTCCCTTATTGAATGGTGCAGAAAAGAGCTTTTTTCCTTGCTTTAAGGATGCGAGGCTTGTTGTGTGTTTTCATTTTGTCAGGGAGTTGCTCCATCGGGGATCTTCTGTCATCTCTTAATGCAATCGCTCCAGCCTTGCATCCTGTCTAATTGTATAATTGTCTTGCACTTATCCAATTTCCTACCTTTTATGTTCAGGCAAGGTTTTTACGCTTTAGACGTCTTTGTGTGTTTCTCCAGGGTTTTATCTTTCAAGGGAGATCTCTCCTGATATATATATATATTTTACAGCAGGCCTGGACTCAGGGTCATGTTTGGTGTTGGTATCAGGACTGCGACATTTAATCCATTAACCTTGCAGGGGGAAAAACCCAAAAACCTTCCTTCATACTGATGTTAAAGCAGTGCCCCTGATATATTGGACTGCAATTTAAAGGACAATAAAATTAAGAGCGACCTGAGAGTGAGAGTTGTTTCACAATGGAATATGGCTTCCTCAGAGTGTGATGGAGTCGTCTTCTTTGGAACATACTGCCAAGTTGAAATATATGGATGCCTCTTACTGTCAGGACGTTCTTCCTAATGTTTAAGTGGAATCTCTTCTCCTGTAGTTTGAACCCATTGCTCCATCTTCTAGTCTCTGGAGTAGCAGAAAAAAAGCTTGCTCCATCCTCAATGTGACATTTTGGTGGAATGTCTTGTAGTTTGAACCCATTGCTCCATGTTCTAGTCTCTGGAGTAGCAGAAAACAAGCTTGCTCCATGCTCAATATGACATTCCTTGAAATAGTCAAACATGGCAATCATGTCACCCCTTAACCATCTCTTCTCCAGGCAAAACATACCCAGCTCCCTAAGTCTCTCCTCTTAGGGCATGGTTTCAATAACCTTCACCATTTTGATCACCTTCCTTTGGACACGCTCCAGTTTCTCAATGTCCTTTTTGAATTGTGGTGCCCAGAATTAGACACAATATTCCAGGGGAGGCCTGACCAAAGCAGAATAGAGTGGCACTATTACTTCGCTCAAATCGAGACATTATACTCCTAGGAAGAGGAAAAGGAAGAGAAGGAGGAAGCTGCAACCGTTTAGATGGAGTGGATGGTGCTGTCAGTTGCTATTTCTACAGCAACAAAGCTGGAGATGGGCCTGCAACATGGGCCACATGCATCCTATATCATCATCATCATCATCATCATCATCATCATCATCATCATCATCATCTTATATCTTGCCTTTTCCCCTAAACTGGGACTCAGGGCAGCTTAGAATATTAAAGAACAAAGGCAGCATGTTATCCACCTCTGCATTTTCAGTATGACAGAGGTATGACAAAACCCATCATCGGATTTCACTCTTCAGGTTGTCAATCTACTTTGTTGATAAGCTGTGCCTTCTCTCTTATTCGTTCTCCTATTCAGAGCCGTTACCTTGCTTGCCTTCTCTTTCTCTTTTGCATTAAACTCATCCATAGTCATGGCCAGCCTGTGTGTAGGAAGCCTGGAAGGTGAAATCGCTGCATGGCCTTCTCTGCCACCCACACAGGCACTGGCTGCAATCTGGTGCCTAACTGGCATGGATGCCACATCCAGGCACCATGTGCAACCAAAACAGAATTAAGACGCACGCAGCTCAGATGGTTCCTGTCAGGAAGTCCACGCATTACAGCCAAGTTGGAAGAAATGTGCTTTGCATCCAAGGTTTCCATCCATGACGTCAACCTGCGGTTGGGATTACCTTCTTTGGAAGATGGTTTTGCTCAGCTTGATATGTTTGGATCATGACAAATCAAGTGTCGTTTACAGGAGAAGAGTCTTTGTTGGCTTGGAATGGCAAAACATATGGCTTACCAAATGAGTTTTTAACTGCTGGTTGCAAATATTTGTCTAAATCATAGAATCATAGAGTTGGAAGAGACCCCAAGGGCCATCCAGTCCAACCCCATTCTGCCATGCAGGAACTCTCAACAAAGCATCCCCAACATATGGCTATACAGCCTTTGTTTAAAGACTTCCAGAGAAGGAGACTCCAAGGAAACATGTTCCACTGTCAAACAGCTCTTACTGTCAGGAAGTTCCTCCTAATATTTAGGTGGAATCTCTTTTCCTGGAGCTTGCATCTGTTTTTCTGGGTCCTATTCTCTGGAGCAGCAGAATACAAGCTTGTTCCATCCTCAATGTGACAGCCTTCAAATATTTTAACAGGACTATCATATCATATATCATATCATATATCATATCAGGGCTATCATAAATGCTAATCATGGCTCAGACAAAGCTGGGCAAAGGCCCCCAAAGCCCAATTTCTAGGGCTCCAGGGCATCATACAGTCCCGGCATTAACTGGCACATTTCAAAGAAGCTTCCAAGCATGAAAAACAAGAACTTAAAAAAAAAACCAAAACAAAAATAGGAAATAAGCTTAGCACAAATAGAGCAGATAGCAGTCCCATACACTTTTGGCTCAGGCCCTGCCTTGGCTGGCTTAAGCCCACAGCAACCATACAGCCTTTGGCAAGGGAATGGGAACGTTGATTTAAGGTGGCTATAGTTACATTTTTCAAACATTTGAACTGTGTGTTCACAAACCAGATGGAACAGTTTTGTCGGCGGGAACTAAAACAGTGGATTAAAACAGAGATTTTGATTGATCATTGACAAAAAAAACCCCAAACTTCCCAGTATTAAGAGGTGTTTGGCACAGAGAGGATTACTACACACAGCTTTTACAGCCGGGAAAAAGTGGCTTTGGAGATTGGAGATACTTATCGCAGCACGACACCTCCAACCCATAGCTGCTGTCCCCAAAGTGAGGTTAAGGTGTCCCTTTTCATTGACGGGGGAAACCCATCAATGGCCTCCCAATTGCACTAATCCACAAGTGCGAAACATCACTGCAAGGGCGGTTGCAATATTGGCAGTCATCCAGGGCTAGTATTTTCTATTCTCCCCCATCTTCCTCTTGCTTATGCTTGGTTCACACATAGCCACAAAGCTTAGCTTAGAGCTGTCTGTATTCTTTTTTCTCCTTGCCATTTAAGGCAATGTAGATTTTATAGGTATTTATTGATTGCTGCAGCGGCTGTTAACATCATCCATTACGCTTTCATTCCAGCTCTTCAGCTGAAGCCCAGCTTTGACTGATGGAAAGGTAAATCTTTATATATTTTAACATTACATGTTTGCTGCTACAATTGGTGTAGAGGTTGAACCTCATTTCCCATCAATCCCAAATACAGGCAACACTGAAGGATGATGGTCGTATTACTGTAGTTCTTCAACTCTGAAAAGTTGAAGGCTCACTCCCTCCAAGTTTACATACTTGCTATTTCAGGATAACTTTCCCACCGATTCATGTTTCATGTAGTGTAATTTTGGCACCTGCAAACTTTCTGTACCCAAAGGATTTTGAATTTGAATTGACATTCTCACATACCTATGGCATATATGTATGTGTGTGTGTGTGTGTGTGTGTGTGTGTGTCCATCCCTGGCTTCCACTTCGCTAAATGCATCTGAGGAAGTAGACTGAAGTCTACAAAAGCTCATGCTGCCAACTTCTTTCTTTCGGTGAATCTCAAAGGTGCTACAAGATCTCTCTACATATTGATTCCACAGATCAACATGGCTATATCTTTGAATTCTACAAATCCCAGGATTGTGTAGGATGGAGCCATGGCAGTTAAAGTGGTGTCAAAGTGCATTATTTCTGTGTCAGGTCAGACCTTAATTTCACGACTGACGCCATTAGCTTTCTTTGTTGGGACCACAATGGAATTATACCATTCAAATGAACACAGAGACTTGTTAGTTTTCCATTGGTCTGCTATAGCTGGTTTGAGTTGGTTGGTGTATGCGCATGCATTAAGAGAGAATTTCAGCCTTTTAGAAAGCAAAAGAATAGCTGTCTTTTGCACTGAATTGTTTCTTCACTCCCCAAAGCTGGTTTGCTTCCCCAAAGTCTCAATGCAGTAATGGATACAACTGAACACAAAATATTGTGGTTATATCAGTCTGGAAGAGTTTGATCCAGCTTTCTTTCTCTCTCTCTCGTTCTTTCTTTCTGGAGGTGTGGGATGAGTTGGAGAAATCTGCATGCCTCTATAATTCTTTTAATCACAGATCAACAGGGCTTGTTCATGGATGAAAACGCTCTGTGGGTGTCGAAGTGCCAGGAAGCTGGGTAGTTCAATTGAGTGGATAGCTACCACATTAATGAAGTGGGCATCTTCTGGAGCGGTGAGCAAAGGGGAAAGAAAAGGAGCCAATTTCTACCTCGAGTAATTTTACAAATGCTTTATACAGTGTGTGAAGATGCCTTCTCTGTTGTGGTGCCCGACTTCTGGATTGCCCTTGCCCAATCTTGCGGGCCAGATTGGTACTGAGGCTAGTTTTTATTCCAGCACCAAGTTAGAACCAGGTTCATTTATTATATCTTATGTTTTAATATGTTTATTAGTCATTTATAAAATTAATCACATCGTCCATTTCCAGTCATTACAAGGTGCGATTTCCAAATCGAATCAGACGTTCAAAATAACATTCATTTTCCAGTTAAGTATTGCTTCTGTAGGATCTCTTATATTAACTACTATATGGTATATATTAACTACTATACAGTATTCCTTCTTTTCGTACTTACATACATTACTTCATTCATTGCGGTCTTCTGAATTTTATGCCAAATTTCTCTTCTTTTTGGGCAGCTATCACGTATTTCATGTATGACTTTTCACCATGCACCCACATGTTTTAAGCTATACATTTTATCTAATTTTGTTTCTGTCTAGTATTTATTTTCTATTTACTTCAAATTATAATGTCCCCCCACTCTTTCTTTAAATATTTCATGACCTTACTCCAGGTTCATTTACTAATAGCTTAATTGTTCTTGTTCAAATTTTTGTTTTGTGCATTGTTTTAAAGGCTTCTGATACATATCTTAACTTGTTAAATGGTTAAATGTGCTTTTAGTTTTACACATTTGTCTGTTGTCTTGCAATTTTAAAGGGTTCAAATTGATTTTATTTGTAGGTGTATCTTGGAATCCTGTGATAGAGAATGGGACAGAAACGGAATATATGCATACATATACATGGGAGGGTTGGTGTCCTGCTATCATGCTGCGACAGAATGCCAAAAGTGCAGTAGCCGAAGCAACAAGTGGTGTCTGATAACAGTCTGAGGTCAAGAGCTGTAAATTAAAGCAGAGTCCAAGTAGCAGCAGCAAGATATCAGAGTCAAGAAACAGTCCAGAGTCATAAATCACAGGGTTGTATTTCACAGTAGATGTAGAGAAACCAAATTTGCTTCTTGCAAACTAAGTGGGAAAAGGCCCCTAACTTATAAAGCCATCCAACTCAGCCCCAGCCCAACTTGCAGACCTTATTTCAGCTGCGCGCATGCAGCCTCTCCGCCTCTGAGTTTGTGCCAAATGCTGAATCCTTCGCCTTTCCCAAAGACATGGAGCTTTCTTTCTTACCTCTTCCTCCTCTGTTTGCCAACCGTGAAAGCCAAAATAAAGCTGCTTCGGGTCACTTTGGAGGTATGCTTTTTAAATGATGCATGCATTCTGAAAGTGCGGAAGCTGCTCCAAAACTGCGCTCTAGTCCTTAGGAGTGGATCGTGGCTTTCGCGTGGCTTCCAGACTCTTAGTAAGCATGCATCATTTAAACAGCATACCTCCAAAGTGATCTGAAGCAGCTTTATTTTGGCATGTCTGTATGGGGCCATAGATTGTAATTGTTTGCATGGAACTGCAGATGGGTTACAGCTCTTCATTCCAGAATTCTGCTTTCCCTGCCAGTGTAGTATAAACGTATGGTGGAATAGAACATAAAAGGAGTCATGCTGGTTCAGATCCAAGGCCCATCTAGTGCTGCAGTTAGTCTATTATGGCTCCCAATGGCAAATCAGGTGTCTATGGCAAGGCTACAAGCAGGAAAGGAGGTCCAATCCAATTCTGAAAGCAAAGGAATAGGTATGTTATATACATTACAGGAATGGGCAGATGGCATATCATGGCCTACCAGTAGATCTCTAGGTGATCCTCTGCTGGATCAACTTGAACTGTGAAAGGTCTTCCTTTGAATATCACTTGAAAGAGAGATTCAGAGAATGGGGACAAAGCTGTTTAATGGAATGTGCTCTCCATTGAAGTCTGCATGGTACTTTCAGTGACAGGTTGCACCAGTTGCAAGACATTTGGAGGGATGTAGTTAGCCCAGAGCAGTGGTTCCCAACCTTCCTAATGCAGCGACCTTTTAATACAGGTCCTCATGTTGTGATGATCCCCAACCATAAATGTGGGTAGACCTCCTCAAGACGGATAGAGGAGCGGTGTTTTCCAATGGTCTTCGGCGACCCCGTGAAAGGGTCCTTTGACCCCCAAAGGGGTTGCGACCCACAGGTTGAGAGCCGCTGCCCTAGAGTCAGACATATCATGCTTGTGCATCTTGTGGGATAGTAATCCATGTTTGTCCAAGGAGCTTATCGCACAAGGAAAGAAAGCGGACGTTCTGCCAGATAGTAGCGCCTTACCACATGATGTCGTAGTTCATCAGTTCTCTTCCCATGGGAGATGGTTGTAAAACTGTGATCAAATGGGGTGATAAAAAAGGCTTGCTTTTATGACTGTCTCCCATGGGAAAAGAACGGAAGAACTACAATATCATGTGGTAAGGCATTAGAAAGGCACAACTCTCTAGCTAAACTTTATGTTTCTTTCTTCACACGATTAGACCCCAAGAGAGCTGCACTCTGGATTGGGTTGGCATTGCTTATTGGCACTCTCTGTTTGCTTTTCCTCTTCCAGGGGTGGTGGAAGCATGCCTTCTGCACATGCTGAAGCGGCGGGCGGCTGGTTTCCTGCGGACTGACAAGATTGCTGCTCTCTTCACCAAGGTTGGCAAGACATACGACGTGGCCAGTGATATCTGCAGGAAAGCGCAGGAGCTGCTGCAGCAGGTAGAAGGCAGGTGAGGGCAAAAGTCTATCTCCAAGGGACACCTAAAACAGAGCAGAATATCATTTTGCACAATTCAGTCCCTCTTGCTCCCTGGGAGGGGGGCACCATTGTAGGAAAGGGCGCCTCTTGGACAACACTTTGCTAAGGGCTTTCTGTGCCACCTTCACCAGGGCTAGAATTGGTCCTTTCCCCTTTATCATTGCCAGAGAGATTTGGACACACGTCTCCGTTTGAGGAAGCTCGGGGTCCTTTCACACTGCAGAATTATAGTGCTATGGCTTTAACGTCCATGGCAACATCTTATGCAATCCTGGGATTTGCAGTTTGGAGTGGGGCATTTGGTATTCCCAGCCAGAGAGCTCAAGTGCCTCACCAAACTACAAATCTCAGGACTGCGGTCTATTATTTTGAATGGTTGGAGGCTTGGCCCAGCTGATTCTGAGCTGAAGCCTAGGGCCAAGTTAATTCACGATTGTAGAACTGGGGAATTGTTATCTCACTTCTTTCCCTGATCGATCGTTCCCAAATTCATAGAATTAATTGCAGGTAACTAGTTATTTCTCACTAGTTATTTCAAACTCCGTTGGGAATGATGAAGTTTTAGGTGGCCCTGATCCCAGACAAATAATAGCAATAGCAGCTTAATTTATATACTGCTTCATACCGCCTAAGCAATCTCTAAGCGGTTTAGAACTGTAAGCTAATATAATCAGTATATAATAATTATAATAATAATCAATATATTTCCCCATGACTGTAACCTGAACTAGCCACAAAATAAAATGTGCCCATTTTTTCCCCACTTTTTCAGGTCATCTAAAAGAAATTGGGAGAATATAGGCAGGAGGTTCAGCCATCAGACAGCACTTCTCTCTCTATTCAGGTTATTAGCTTAAGTCAAGCGAGAATAAGATAAAAGAAGAATGCTCTTTTCATTCTCTATTATTGTCTGGTGAATTCTAAGAAAGAAAGTCTTATTTGATGGATTCCTTTCCTCTCCACCCTTCCAGTTTCAACTGGAAGTGTAATCTTCAACCAGCATTTCTTAACGTGGAACGCTTCACGTATGACGGACTACGTCTCCCATCATTCTCCAACCAGAATACTGGCTGTCATGGAAGTTATAATTTGATACACTTTGAGAGTTGGGGAAGCTAAGCCATCCATCCATCCAAATTTTGGTCCTCCGGGTGTTTTGGACTTTAGGTCCTAGATGCCCCAGCCAATTTGGCTAACCGTCAGGAATTCTGGGACCTGAAGTCCAAAATAGCTGGAAGACCAAAGTTTGGAAATCATTGGAGCTTTAAAAAGTTATTTTTTTGTGTGCAGCACTGGGCTGGTGCCAAGATGATTTGGAGATTCTGGAAGTTGTAGTCCATAGAGTAACTTTTCCAAGCTCTGCTTGGGGAAGAAGTAGGTCTCCAGAGGTTTTGAACCTGAATTAACATCTTCTCCTGCCAGCATAGCCAATGGCCAGGAGGATTGTGGAAGCTGAAAGTCTAAAACATCTGGACCTCTATGTTTTCAACTGCACTCTTTCATGGGAGCAAAGCTTGAATGTTAAATCTGTGAGTGGGACAGGACACATGTTATTCTAGAGCTCGTCTTTGCAAATGCGTGTGCATGAACTAAGGTAGAGATAGACTGGAGTAACAGTTTGCATCACACAAAAGTTAGTGGCATCAAAAATATCCCTATTTTCATCTGGGAGAGCATAGCAGGTATGCACAGGATCTATGGGAAGGAGCAATAGGGGACTGCAGTAGATACAGTAGAAACGTCAGGGACAAATTCTTCCAGAACACAGCCCAAAAACTCACAAGAAACTGTGGATGCCAGCCATGAAAGTCTTTGACTTCATAATAGGGGTCTGTGTAATGAGGCAGCGTGGTTTGAATGTTGGACAGAGTTCGAATCCCTGGTCAACCATGGAAATCCACTGGTCACACACTCTCAGCCTCAGAGGATGGCATTAGCAAATCCTCTCTGAAGAAACTTGCTGTAAGTCAGAAACGACTTGAAGGCGAACAACAACAAGGATGCTGAAGTTGTAGCCCTCTGCCCAACCTACAGTCGTTTGGGATTATATTTGAGTCTAGTCTGCACTGTGGAAATATTCCAGTTTGACACCATTTTAACTGCCAGGGCTCAATGCTATGGAATTCTGGGATCGGTGGTTTTGTCAGCCCTTTAGATTTCTGTGTCTGAGAGCCCTGGTGCCAATGACAAACTACAAATCCTGCTGTTCCACAGCATTGAGCCATGGCAGTTGATTTTGCAGAACAGACCCAAGTGAGTGTTTCTTCTGGAATCCAGAGGACCAGAAACTTGTGTGTTTAATCCAATGAAGAAAAGAGATAGCAATTTGGCTGGCAATTTGGCGTGGCATTCATGGAAGGCTGTTAAAACAAGAGAAACGGTGCATTAGGCTTTATTGTTTTGGGAAATGAGCTCCGTCATACCGGTCTCTTATTCCTGCATCCCTCCATTCCTTCCTCGCTGAAGCTTTTCTTTTGCAATGGCTGGTTGGCTTGGCCTTGTAAGCGTTAGCATGCCCGCAAGCTATCTTTTTGTCATCACCTGTCATCATATCTGGAAAGGCTCTTGAATCATCCCTATAGCATTAACTTGTCCATATGCCTACAGAGGAAAAGGAAAAACATGGAGGCGGAAGGTGTTCAATAAGCTGTTATGTCTGTTTGAGAGCGGCAGACGTACCCTTGGTCCCCTCCCCCTTATAAAATTTATTGCATTGCTTGGGAGAAGCCAGCAGATCGAATGCTGTTGTCGGAGCAACAGGGATCGATGGCGCAGGAATCAGACCAGATAATCCAGACTTGGGACATTATGACAATGTTTTGCAAAAATGGCAGCAAGCCTGAAAAATAATATATGGCTGCTTCTCCGCTGTATAATGACAGGGAAAAGGGTAATGCACAAGACAAAAGTGGAAGAATGATGGGAGATGCCAGTCAGCTCAGGACTGGAGTGCAAACATTATACAAAGAAAATCCCATACTCAACCCTTGTCTGTTTTGCAAAATTGTGATGATCAAACATGCAGGTTGAGTCTGAAATACTTGGGACCAGAAGTGTTTCTCAACATGGAGTGTGTATGTGTGTGTATATAGACACGCACATATATATATATACACACACACACACATACATACATACACAGCGGGCCCTTGTTAGCTGGATACCAGAATTCATGGATGTTCAAGTCCCATTAACTACAGTGACATTGTAAAATGGTGTGCGCTGTATAAAATGGTAAAGTCAAGGTTTGCTATTTGTAATAGCCATTTGGAATTTATACTTTTTTGGGGGGAATATTTTGGAATTTATACTTTTTTGGGTTATTTTCCAGCCTTGGATACTTGAATCCGTGGATAAAAAAATCCGTGTCTATGGATGGCTGACTGTATATCTGTGTCTGTGTATGTGTTCGGATTTTGAATTACCTGTATTTGCACATATGCACAAAATGAGATATCTCAGGGATGGTATTTGTCTAAACACAAAATTCATTTATGTTTCATATGCACCTTATATACACGCAGCCTGAAGTTTATTATACTGTATCCATGGATTCTTTATCCACGGACTGAAGCATCCATGGCTTGAAAATATTCCAAAAAATACATATAAATTCCACAAAGCCAACCTTGATTTTGCCATTTTCTATAAGGCACATCATTTTACTATCTATTGTATTTAATGGGACTTGAATATCCATGGATTTTGGTATCCACAGGGGATCCTGGACCCAAACCCCAGAGGATACGAAGGGCCAATTGTATGCAATTTTTAAAAAGTAATTACTGTACGGGCTTGGAACAAAGTTTAACCATCAGATGGCAAACATTTCGCTATCTCAACGACTCATGGAAAAGTTTTGGGATTTTTGAGTATTCTGGAATTATTGATAAGGGGGACTCAACCTGTAATAGAAAAGATAGATTACAAAAATACATTTCTATCTATGTTTATATAGAATCGTAAGAATCTTAGAGCTGGAAGGCAACATAAGGGCTATCCAGTCAACCTTTTTGCCAAAAATGGACAGTCTGAATATCGATTCCAAATCTTGCAATCTACTAATAGCAAGCTCATCCCCTGATCCTTTCTAAAAACCTTTTCTACATCTTTATAGAAGAGATTGGTTTGCTTTGATTGAGAGTTCCTGCATGGCAGGAGGTTGGGCTAGATGGCCCTTGTGGTCTCTTCCAACTCTATGATTATATGATTATAGGTATTTAGATACAAGTCACATGTATCTAGTAGAGAAATAGAATAGCTTTAACATAAATTAAAACAAGGAAACAAGGTAAAATAGCAAACTTTCTCTGAGTGTTCATCCTCTTGTGGCCAAAATGACGCAAGATGGACGAATAAGTGGGCTTGGGAGAATGCTGAGCCTTACAGAAATGCACACAAGGCTGGGTTTTCTCTCCGGCAACCACCTCCGTTGTGACATTCCCCTTCCCCAAGGAATTCTAATTTCCTTCTGCAAGGAAATCCCATCCTTCCAGAAGATGGTCGCAATTTATATTGTCCCATGCAGCATTTTGGTTTTTTAAATGGTTTTAAACGTATATTTTTATGCTTCTTGGCTGCATCCGCACTGCAGGCATAATGCACTTTGACACCACTTTAAGAGACCACTTTGATCGGAATTCCACAGGGTTGAGCCATGACAGTTAAAGCGGTGTCTGACCGCATTATTTCTGCAGTGTGGCTGCCGCCTTTATTGCATGCTAATTTGTGGGTCCTGGTGAACCATAAAGGAGTAATAAATTAATATATACTTAGAATCATAGCATTGGAAGAGACTTCAAGGGCAATCCAGTCCAGCCTCATTCTGCCATGCAGGAACTCTCAATCCAAGCATCCCCGACAGATGGCCATCCAGCCTCTGTTTAAAGACCTCCAAGGAAGGAGACTCCACTACACTCCGAGGGAATGTCTTCCACAATCAAACATCTCTTACTGTCAGGAGGTTCCTCCTTTTGTTTTGGTGGAATCTGTTTTCTTGTAGTTTGAATCCATTGTTCCAGGTCCTTTTCTCTGGAGCAGCAGAAAACAAGTTTGTTCTCTCCTCAGTATGGCATCCCTTCAAATACTTAAACAGGGCTATCATACCTCTTAACCGTCTCTTCTCCAGGCCAAACGTTCCCAGCTCCTTAAGTCTCTCCTCATAAGGCTTCATGGTTTCCAGAGTCTTCACCATTTTGGTGGTCCTCTTTGGACATGCTCCAGCTTTTCAACATCTTTTTTAAACTGTGGTGCCCAAAACTGGAGACAGGATTCCAGATGAGGCCAGCCCGCAAGTTAAACATGAGTTGCTGGTGTGATGCAGCAGCTGAAAAGGCCAACACAATTTTAGGCAACCAAACAAGGTTGGCAAACAAAATGGTGAAGGGTCTGGAAACCTTATGAGGAGAGACATAGGTAGCTGGGTATGTTTAGCCTGGAGAAGAGACAGTTAAGATAGCCCTGTATAAGTATAATGTTATATTGAAGAGGCAGCAAGCTTGTTTTCTGCTGCTCCAGAGAATAAGACCTGGAGCAATGGGCTCAAACTACAAGGAGATTCCACCTAGACATTGGGAAGAACCTCCTGACAGTAAGAGGTGTTCGATGTGGGAATATGCTGCCTTGGAGTGTGGTGGAGTCTCCTTCTTTGGAGGTTTTTAAACAGAGGCTGGATGACCATCTCTTGGAGGCATTTTGGTTGTGTATTCCTGCATGGCAGAATGGGGTTGGATGATCCTTGGGGTCTCTTCCAGCTCTAGGATTCTATGATGGCATGAGTCAATTTGTTTTTTAATTGCGTTGAAACAGATGCCAAGACCTACTTCTTGGCTTTGGGTACTCTTTTCAAGTCTTGAATTTGTGTTTTTGTTTCCCAGCAAGAAGTACCAGCCAGCTGGCCAAGAATCCCTTAAGCGGCAAAGCTCTACCGCAAGCAAAGCCCCCAGCCTCACCCCACAAGCTATCAAGCACATTTGGGTGCGCACCGCTTTAACGGAGAGAGTGCTTGACAAAATTGTGCAGTTCATTGTGGACAATTGCAGGTAAGGAGCGCTGCAGTGAGAAGTGGGCTTTATGGATGCTGTTGGTTACACTCTCAATGTGAAGCTACAGCACTTATTTGGGAAGAGTATTCCCTTTGCCTGCTGGAGGTCCTGAGATCAGTCCTTTGCACCTCCAGTTGTGAAACAATGCAGAGCTTGGAGACGTTAATGTTTTGGACTACAACTCCCAGAATCAACCACAGGCAGGGGCTTTGCTTGTTGGAGGATTTTGTAGTCCAAAAGGTAACAGGTCCAAGTGTAGCTTTCCCCAACTTGGCATCCACCAAATGTGCTGGGACACAGCACCCATCGTTGCCAGCTAAAACAGCCAGTGTTCGGGGAGATGATGGGAGTTGCAGTCCTACACAATGGGTGGCAAGTTAGGGAGTGCTGTTCCAAGAGAGCCACCAGCTTTTCCTTTCTGTCCGTCATGTGAAACATGACATCGTCCACTTTTATGCCACATTTCAAAGATGCCCAAAGGAGTTCTGAGGATAGTGGCATGGTCTGAACTCTGCTACGATCCTGCCCTCTGGAAATGTTGGGCTGCAACTCCCATCATTCCCAACTGGGATGGAAATGCAATTTGCAGGCTGACACATCTGGAGATAGCAAACCATCCATAGTGGCTGGATCTTACCTAGCTGAGATTTATTTCCTAACAGGGAACCCAGTTTATGATACCCAGCATTAGAGTTTAGAAATGTTCTTGTTGGGCTACACCTTCCAGAATCCCCATCCAGCATGGCCACTGACTTGCTGGCTAGAAGAGCCTTACAGCTGTGGTCCTAAAAGCTATTTCCCTGGCCTCTGTTTTGTGCGGGACTAGACTGAGAAAAGAAATTGGATTTTCTCCATTGGATGCAACCCATGGTTGGACAGTGTCCCAGGAGGTCAGGAGAGCTGCTTGTTACGACATGAACCACAAAATATAAATGTCCGTGAATGTGAGTGTGCTCATCTCTCCTTTGGCTTGTGTTGAACTCTTCAATATGTCCAACACACAGCCACTGCTTCTTTTTGTATCAGGGAAAAATAGTTTTTGTGGGTTTTTTGGGCTGTGTGGCTGTGTTCGAGAAGAATTTATCCCTGGCGTTTCACTTGCATCTGTGGCTGGCATCTTCAGAGGAAATGTGTGGGGTATATATATTGTGTGACCCTTGGTTGGGCAGATAACATTAACATGTAAATCGCCCCCATGGGTCACTTCCATGCCACCAACCTCTGAAGATGCCAGCTACGGATGCAGGCGAAACATCAAGGATAAATTCTTCCAGGACACAGCCACATAGCCCAAAAAACCCACAAAAAACTATGGATGCCAGCTGTGAAAGCTTTCAACTTCACATCAGAAATAAAAATATTTCTGGGCTGAAGGAATGACATCACTGTGTTAGCATCTCTGAGCACACATGGCTTAGGAAAGATGCTCCTGCCCCATCTAGTGGTACATTATCCCCAGCATTCAAGGCTGTACATCTTCACAGGAACATAGGACGCTGCGTTATACCAGGTTAGACTGCACAATGTCACATTACGCTGTTGTAGCGCTCTTATTCCACTTTAGCTGCATGACAGTACTCAACAGCATAAGTACAGTCAGCCCTCCATATCCACGGATTCTTGACTCACAGATTCAAGCACCCATGGCTTGAAAATGTTTTAAAAAGCATAGATTCCAAATAGCAAACCTTGATTTTGCCACTGTATATAAGAGACACCATTTTGTTACTCCACTGTATGTAAAGGGACTTGAGCATCCATGGATTTTGGTGTCCATGGGGGGTCCTGGCACCAAACTCCAGTGGATACTAGGGGTCCTCTGCACATAACAGCAACAATACCAAAGCCCAGGTAATGCCCAAATGCATCTGAAGACTAGGATTTTGCCATTGTACATAAGGAACACCATTTTGCTATATCATTGTATGTAATGGGACTTGAGCATCCACAGATTTTGGATGGGGGTCCTGGCACTAAACTCCAGTGGATACTAAGGGTCCTCTGTACATAACAGCAACAATAACAAAGCCCAAATAATGCCCAAATGCATCTGAGGAAGTAGATTGAAGTCTAGGAAAGCTCATGCTGCCAATCTCTTTATTTCAATGAGTCTCAAAGGTGCCACAAGATCTCTCTACATACAAAGCCCAGATAAAACAATGAAACAATTAAAATGAACAATTTAAAAGCAGATAGCCTCATATAGAATCCTAATGTTGGAACGGACCCCAAAGGCCATCCAGTCTAACCCCTTGCCATGCAGGGAGACACGATCCAAGCACTCCCGACAGACATAAGCAACTAGCAACATTAAAATGGTACATTTAAATTGCAATACCCTATGCACAGCCTAAATACACGTTATCCAATGTTCTTTCCTTTCTCCTCCCAGTGAGCCTCACCCCATTTACCCCATTTTTTCCACTGAGCTCTGATATTTTAAAAGGATGTCAGAGCCTGTTTCTACTACAAGACAAATATTGGGGAGCAGTGGTGTCACCCCACTTTTAGGGTGTCATCTGGTGTGGTCTGTATCCCTCACACTCCCCTACTGAAACCCCTATTGAGAGGAAAGAATTGGCAAAACCACCTTGGAATATTTCCGACCTAAGAAAAACTCATGAAATTCATGGGGTCGCCATAAGTCAACTTGAAGACACTCAGTCATGGCTAATAGATGGTGCTGGTGTAGAAGAGCAAATAAAGTCAGCCCTCCTTATCCACGGATTATTTACCCACAGATTCAAGCATCCACGGCTTGAATATATGGGGGGGGGATATAAATTCCAAAAAGGGAAGCTTGATTTTGTCATTTTATATAATGGACACCATTTAACTACCTCATTGTGTTTAATGGAACTTGAGCATCCAGGGATTTTGATATCTATGGAGATCCTGGAACCAAACCCCAGTAAATACCAAGGACCCAAAGTAGTTTGTTCTGGTATAAGTCATGCAGCTTCCTACAATAAAAAGCCACCTTGCTCCATTCAAAGTGTGACCGTTGTTTTTGTGTGTTTTTAAATAACCAAGCAGAGGTTTTAAAATATAGCTGTGTTAGTCTCTGAAGTCAGTATGTCGAGGGATCTTGTAGCATCTTTGAGACTAACTGAAAGGAAGGAGTTAGCACCATAAGCTTTCATTGACATGAACCATCTGAGGAAGTAGACTTAAGTCTACAAAAGGCTCATGCTGCCAACGTCTTTCTTTCAGTTAGTATCAAAGGTGCTACAAGATCTCTCTATGAGCAGAGATGGTTTGCAAAGCTTTCCATGCATTACAAAATGTTATTATTGCCTGTGAAAAGTATTTTTGTTCATTGTTATTTTGGGTTGGTCTCTTCCAGCAAATATTATGAAAAAGAGGCCTTATTGTCAGATCCAGTCTGTGGGCCCATCTTGGCATGCCTCCTGGGTAAGTATCTTTTCAAAAACGTTGTTTTTGTGTGGTTTGGAAGAGCTCTGTTTTGACAGTCCCCGTGTGGTTTGTCAAAGACGTTTGCAGAAACTCTGCCTGTGAGTCAGAAATTTGACGTGATTTGACCAAAAGAAGGAGAAAGGCGGAAATGAAAAGATGCTTTTGTTAAGCCTTATCTTCAATTCAACTAGACTTTAATGCTGGAGTTAGTTTATATATGTGTGTGTATATATATAAATGAAAGTAAAAAACATACGGCATCCACTATTTCATGAGGAACTGAAGATGTGCCTTTGCAGCAAAGGAACAAACAAGAAAAGGATAATTTTAAGCTTGTTATGTTCAGCAGGATGCTTCTCCTCTGTTGAAGGAAAGTACAGTTAATAAGGGATGGTTTATAAAGAAATGCTGAGAACTGCAGAACCCTGCAGCTCTCCAGATGTTCGTGAACTACAGTTCCCAAGAGCACCAGCTAGCTTGGCCAGTGATAAAGCATGATGGGAGTAGTAGTCATCCATCTCCAAAGAGTAGGAGAGTCTCCACTCCTACCTAAAATCATCGCCTGGTTTTCCCCAAAAGTCAAAAGAGATATGAGTGATAATTGGGTGAATCCACTAAATGCATATAAATTGATAGAATCCTAGAGTCGGCAGGGACTCCCAAAAGCCATCTAGTCGAACCGCTTGCCATGCAGGAATACACAATCCAAGCGCTCCTGACAGATGGCCATCCAGCCTCTATTTAAAATCCTCCAAAAATAGAGACTCCACAATTCTCCAAAGCAGCCTATTCCACTGTCGAATAGCACTTACCATCACAATGTTCTTCCTAATGTGGAAGGATGTAGTTTGCATCTATTGCTCCGTGTCTCTGGAGCAGCAGAAAACAAGCTTGCTCCATCCTCAATATGACATTCCTTCAAATATTTAAATATGGCTACCATGTAAACCTTTAACCTATGTTTAAACAAATGCAAATAGCAATTGTCCAGATCTTGGACCTGTTTCTTCTTGAGTATCTCCAGACCATGTTAGAGAGAAGATTCTCGGAGCTGTATTTTAAAAAGGTAATTTTTTGAAACTTGGCAACCTTGAGAGAAGGGGGACCAGCAGCATCAGGATGGAGGGGAAAGGACTTTGGAGAGAGATGGCCTGACTTCTCTAAGTAGTTAGTTTCAGAGTCTGGGAGCAGCCACAGGAAAGGATCTCTCCTGTGTTCCTCCTAAATGTTCCTTTAAGGTGGTGAGTTCAAGATAAGAGCATCTTAGTACTTGGGCAGGCTCATATGGGCAGATGCAGATAGCCCAGAACTGGGACATATAGGACTTTGTAGGGCATGGGCAACACTTGACATTGTGCATGGAAACAGACTGGCAGTGAATGGAACTGTTCTAAAACAAGGGAGTTGCATGCTCCTCACGATAAGCGTGGGTCGATTTGGCTTCCTCTCCAAATAATGAGTGTCCCAGTATCGTTCTCTCTTTTCTATTTTCAGTTGGACCATGTGCCCTTGAATACACCAAGCTGAAAACAGCTGACCACTTCTGGACAGACCCCTCGGCGGATGAACTCGTCCAAAGGCATCGGATTCACGGCGCTCACGGTCGGCAAGACTCTCCGTCGAAACGGCCAGCGCTAGGAGTAGGTCAAACTTGATATTACCCATTTAGACTTGAATTAATTTTATCTTGATATTGATAAGTTTTCTTGGCAACAACGAAAGACTCTAAAACCATTTCACTGTAATATAATGGGATTTATTTCAACATTATTGTTCCCATGAACTTAAGTTAACTGGATTGATGGGATGTTGGTGATGCTTTTGTGAATTGCCATTCATTTGGATTCAACTTATGTTGACCCTAATGAATGAAAGACCTCCCAGAACCGTAGTTATTGACGGCCCTGCAAACTCAGGGATATGTTTTTTGTGGGGTTTTTGGGCTATATGGCCGTGTTCTGGAAGAGTTTATTCCTGATGTTTCGCCAAAATCTGTGGCTGGCATCTCCTACTCACTTCCATGCCAGCATCTGTGGCTGTGGCTGGCATCATCAGCGAATGCTGGCATGGAAGTGAGTGGGGTATATATACTGTGTGATTTCCATGCCAGCATTCTCTGAAGATGCCAGCCACAGATGCTGGCTGAACATTGAGAATAAACTCTTCCAGAACATGGCCACATAGCCCCCCAAACCCATAAAAATCTATGCATGCCAGCCATGAAAGCCCTCGATTTCACATCAGGGATATGGCTTTCTAGATTGGGTTTATCCACCTACAATATGGTCTTCGTCTTTTCCTAATGCTTCCCACTTTACTAAGGATTATCGTCTTTTCTAATGAGCCACGTTGTCTCATGACATGGCCAAAGCACTATTGACTATTTTGGCTTTTAGTACAAATTCTGGCTTGATTTGCTCCAGGACTCATTCATTTGGAAAGATCAGAGAGTAGGAGATGGAAAGGATCGTCCTCTGGAAAGATGCTGCCATACAGAGCTAGATGGAATCATAGACTCTTAGTATTGTTAGTCACTTGTGCAAGAAGTCACACTCTCTCAGCCTCAAGGGAAGGCAATGGCAAACCTCCTCTAGACAAATCTTGCCAAGAAAACCCCATGATAGATTCACCTTGCAGCCTTGAATAGCAGTCATGGGCAACACATGGCCTGCAACCCACATCCCTTTTTGTAGGTCATCCTCAACCACTCTTGGCACAAAGGTTCTCTTCCTTTGGGTTGAAAGAAGAGAAAGAGCGAGCCAGCACAATGTACTGGTTTGAGTGTTGGACTAGGATACTGGGAGACCAGGGTTCAAATCCCAGATCAGCCATGGAAACCCATTGGGTGACCTTGGACAAGTCACACAGTCTCAAAGGAGGGCATTGGCAAACCCCCTTTGAAGAAGCCTGCCAAGAAAACCCCACAATAGGTTTGCCTTAGGGCAACCCTAAGGCAAACCTATTGTGGGGTTTTCTTGGCAGGCAACCATGAATCGGAAGTGTCTTGAAGGCACACAACAAGGGGAATGCACATTCTTGGAAGTATCCAGGAGTTCCTGATCCTTTCTAAAGCAAGGCCCTGAGCCTTTTGGTAGGAGATTCCCAGAGATCTGGATATGATCCACATAGCATCAGGGCCTTGGAAGATCTCACTTGCCGCTCTGACACCTCTGTGCACCCCATACTCTTAGAGAAAATTGGCCACTACCAGTTTTTTGGGGGGAGGAAAGACCCCCATAGCCAGAAAACAAACACCCATTGCCATATAGGACAAAATAACCAATCTTCACTCCATTTTGGCCCTGGAAGCTGTGAAGGCTGGATTTGACCCACAAGTAGTAGCTTGTTGGCCCCTCTTGCACACCTTCTTACAAGGTGCCTCCAAAACTGGAATTTCTAGGTATGTCCTGTTTGGGAAGGAACCCCATATTTTTGGCATGGGTGCTCCTTGTGGCAGATCTCAGGGATCCCTAGGCTCCCAGAGCCACCAAACTTGCCCATCTCTATTGTCCAAGGTAGGTTCTTCTGATACTTCTTTAAGTGCATGATATAGACTTGGAAAGGTGGTAAGTATCTGTAGGTCACATGTCTGACTGGTATAATATATGCAGTTTGCGATTGATGTAATTTGTGATGCTGACACTGGGCTCTTCTGCTAGATAAGGAAACGGCATTCGAGCGGAAGCATGTCGGAGGACCGTTTTGCTGCTTCAGCCAGAGATTATGTGGAGTCGCTGCACCAGAATTCAAGGACACATTTGCTCTATGGGAAGAACAATGTGCTGGTTCAGCCGGTAAGTGCTTGGGCGAGAAAAGCTCATGCGCATGACACATGGCATGGGGTGTCAGGTCCGTGTTTTCAAGTGAGTGGCAGGATCCCTTCCTTTTGC
This sequence comes from Sceloporus undulatus, assembly GCF_019175285.1. NCBI lineage: Eukaryota > Metazoa > Chordata > Lepidosauria > Squamata > Phrynosomatidae > Sceloporus > Sceloporus undulatus. The sequence goes on from NC_056532.1 coordinate 11,836,396, forward strand.
AGAATGTTTCATAAAAGCATAAGATTGGCAGGAATTGGGAGGCAGAGTGTTGTGTGTGTGTCTGTGTGTGTGCCTTCAAGTCAGCTGTCGACTTACAGCAACCCCATTAATTTCATGGGCTTTTCTTAGTCCAGAGGTGGTTTTGCCATTTCTCAAATACAGCTTACAGCATCTGGTATTGGTTAGCGGTCTACCATCCAAGAACTAACCATAGCTGGCCCTGCTTAGATTTCAAGATCAGATGGCTTTGTCTTGGCACCAATATTTTAAGGTAGCTATCATGTTACCTCTCAGTTGTCTCTTCACCAAACTAAATAAGGTTTATAGTTTTTTGTGGGTTTTGGGGGCTCTGTGGCCATGTTTTAGAAGAGTTTATTCCTGATGTTTTACCAGCATCTGTGGCTGGCATCTTCAGAGATGCCATGCAAGAATAAAGAGATGGCATCTTCTGAAGATGCCAGCCACAGATGCTGGTGAAACATCAGGAATAAACTCTTCTAAAACATGGCCACATAGTCCCCAAAACCCACAAAAAACTATGGATGCCAGCCATGAAAACCTTTGACTTCACATTAAATAAGGATTGTTACAGAAAATTTTAACTGGCCACAAAAGAAGATGGCATAAATCACAGTTTCTCAGCCACAGTCCACCTTTCGTATAGTATAATGATGGATTTTATACCCCAAAGCAGTGTGGTAGATTGGTGAGAACAGCCATCTCCAATTCTGGTATCCTCCATGTATATTGGACCAATTCCCATCATCTCTAGCTAACAAGGTCAATGGCAGTGCTGTTGGGGATGATGGGGGTTGCAATTCAGCGCGTCCAAGGAACAACAGTTTGAGGAAGACTGGGTTAAAGTGTTGGGCAAGGATTCAGGAGACCCGAATTCAAATCTTTATGGACTCAGTTATGAAGCTCACTTGGGCCAAGCACCGTCTCTCAATCTGACTTGTGATTGCAAAAAAATGGAATGAGGTGAGAAGGAACTATGTCTCTCATACTGAGTTTCATGGAGATAACACAGGGCACGGTGGGTCCTTGGTATCCACTGTAGTTTGGTTCCAGGCCCCTTGTGGATACCTAAATCTATGGATATTCAAGTCACATTGTATACAGTAGCACAGTAAAATGGCATCCTGTATATACAGTGGCCAAAATCAGAGTTTGCTTTTTAGAATATATATATATATTCTAAATATATTGGATGCTTTCAAGCTGTGGATATTTGAATCCATGGATAACCCGTCTAATTAAAAATAATAATAATAATCGTAAGCCTCTCTTAGAGCCTTTAGGGCTGAAGGGCAGCGTATAAATACCTTAAATAAATAAAATAAAGAATCTGTGGCTGTGAGGGGCCGACTGTGTGTATCTCATATTGAACTTCTTGAAGATAAGACAGAATATAAATGTAATTACAAAAAAAAATGAGAGAAAAGTTCTCCATACTTTTGACACTTCCCACACCTGTTTTCTATTATATCACAATGTATGAAGGAGGCTTTTTTTCTGGTGCTAAAATATGAGGCAACCATCATTTAAACTCATCTGTCTCTGAGTCATGCAAAGGAGGAAAGAAATGTTCTCCCCCATCCAATATAACACCTTTCTTTATAAATGGTCTACCAATTCACAACAGATGCAATCCTGCAGCTTACTCCCAGATCAGTGTGCATACTAAATCTGAATTTAATTTATTCCTCCTACACTATCGGTTCGAAACCTTTTTAGGGGATGTAATTCTAAAAGACGTTTGGAGAGTGCCATTATCCAAGGATATTTTTTGGTCATGGAGAGGAGTATTGAAAGAGAGAGCGAAGAAATGAAGGTATAACTCATCTCATTAGCCAGTGTCACGATTCCTCTCGAGCCTGGAATATTAAAGTACAGCATTGCAAGCCTGATCGGGACTCGTGTCCCCATCAGAATAAAAGCTAGGAACCGGACACTGATAAGTGAGAGATGGTTTAAGGACATGAGTCATGAATGGGCGGCGAAGCAAGAAACCGGGGGATGAGTCACCGATTCATGTGAGTCAATGGAGGAAAAATGAAATGCCAGTTTCGTTTATATCTAACCAGCTGGGTCACACAGACCTCTGCCTTTGGCATCACACTTTAAAAAAAAATGTTGTCAGGGCATCTCAATCTTTTGCATTCCCGCCAGATCCTTAAGATCTTGCTGGCCACATTTCCAAAGTCTTTCTCTTCTGCACAGTGGGTTAAAAGAGCTGGCCTTTTCTGCCAGAGCAAAAAGAGAATTGGTTTTGTTTTGGGTGGAGAACCTCTTTTCAATCCAAAGGCTAAATCCATTTTTGGGGTCTGCATTCGAGCTGACAGTGGGTTGAAAGGCAAAAGGATGGGACAAAAGTACAGGTTGAGTCTCTCTCATCTGGAACTCTGAAATCAGAAATACTCCCAAATCCAAAATGGTTTACATGGGTGGCTGGGACAGTGACAACTTTGTTTTCTGGTCACTCAATGTACACAAAGTTTGTTTCATGCATAAAATTAGTTAAAATATTGTGTATAAATGTATAAATATTATGCATAAAATTACCTTCAGGCTATGCATATAATGAGGTGCATATGAAACATAACTGAATTTAATGTGTATATTTGGGACCCATCTCCAGGATACCTGATTACCTAACCCCAACATTAACCCTCAATATTTACACACATTATATATGTGTGTGTGTGTGTATGTGATAATACTGTATATATATATATATATATATATAATATATATATATATATATATAATATTGTGTGTGTGTGTGTGTTGTGTATTTTATTTTATATTTTATATATATTATACATTTGGCCCTCCGTTTTTGTGTGGGATCCATTCCAGACCACCACCACCCCGCAAAAACGGAGATTCACCCATAGGTTTGAATGGGGCATGTGCCAGTGAGTGTGTGCAGGGCGTGTGCCACGAGAGTACGCCCCATTGAAAGTAACAAAGGTCGCTCCTCCATCAATATTCAAGACTGCAGCTCTCAAATCCGCAATTATATTTGCAAATATTAGACAATATATACGGATATTGCATATATATAATTTGCATATATTTTCAAAATCTGAAGTACTCCAAAATCCAAACCATTTCTGGTCCCAAGCATTTTGCATAAGGGAGACTCAGCCTGTAGTGGCATATTTTTGCTTCAAGCTCTTTAAAGTTGCTTAAAGCTCAGGAGGTGCAAATTGACCTTTCAGAAGCGGGAGAAGCCCGTGCAAAAGATGGAAAGCTACCAAATGGTGATGCGGAAAGAGGAAAGGGGTGGCCATCTGGAGAACTCCCAAGAGAGCTGGATTTGGCTTCAGTTGAGGCCAGTCATGCAAATAGGTTTGACACCAGAGATGGTTGTAGAAGACAAGAGATCATGCTCACTCTGCCAAATGCCAACTCAGAGGAACTGTTGCTAAGCAGCATAAGAAGACAATACTCAGGGTCAGACCGCAGATCTGTGTCATAAGTGGGCAACCTTTTGGGCTACATTTCAAAATCCCAGTGTTCAGGTCTTCGGCAAGAGTGGTCTGTTCCAGCAGCTGAATCGATATGAAGGAAGAGAGTGACAGGGAGCATTGAGAGAAAAGAAGAAGCCCAAGTGCATTTGAGATTTGAGTCTAGGAAAGCTCATGTTGCCAACTTCTTTCTTAATTAGTCTCAAAGGGACTACAAGGTCTCTCTACTTACTCTTTACTTAGATGCCTCATATCTGTCTTGATTTCACCTGCTGCTGATTTTGGCTCTGCTCCTTGCCAGCCCAAGGCACATCTTTGCCTGGCTTGCAAGGGAATAGTTTCATTTACAAAAGAAAAGTTGCCAACATCTGGTGGATCATAGGCCAGTATTTGAGCTGGGTATGTTTAGCCTGGAGAAGAGATGGTTAAGAGGTGATATGATAGCCCTGTTTAGGTCTTTGAAGGGGTGTCATATTGAGGAGGAAGCAAGCTTGTTTTCTACTGCTGCAGAGAATAGGACACAGAGCAATGGCTGCAAACAGCAGGAAAAGAGATTCCAGCTCAACATTAGGAGGAACTTGCTGACAGTTTCAACAGTGGAACACACTCCTTCCTTAGAGAGTGATGGAGTCTCCTTTGGAGCTTTTTAAACAGAGGCTGGATGCCCATCTGTTGGGGTTGCTTTCTGAGTTCCTGCATGGCAGGGAGTTGGACTGGATGGCCCTTGTGGTCTCTTCCAACTCTATGATTTATGATTGTGTTCCCCAGAAGCCAGCCACAAGCCCAAAAGCAAGATGTGAAAGCTGAAACACTCTCTCCTGCTCTTACTTCCCAGCAACCTGTATCCAGAGATGCAGCACCCCTGAACATGGAGGTTCTTTCTCTAGTTGCCAACCTGAGAATCCCACAAGCAGGATGCAAAGTGGGGCTTGGAGGCAGCACTTACACCTTGCAGCTTTTGCTGAGAAGAACACTGTGTCGAAATAGCCATTGTGTTTAGTACCACCCTGAGTCCTCATTTTTCAAGGGTGACTTCTGGATGACAGGTGTGGGTTCAAATTCTCCACTTGTCATGGGAGAGAGAGAAGGTGGCATGCAAACCTCCAACTGGACATGTGGAGAGATCTTGTAGCACCTTTGAGACTAACTGAAGCAGCATGAGCTTTTGTAGACTTCAGTCTACCTCCTCAGATGCATTTAGTAGAGTCTACGAATGCTCATGCTGCCGACTTCTTTCTTTCAGTGAGTCTCAAAGGTGCTACAAGATCTTTCCATATACTGATTCTACAGACTAACAGGGCTATATCTTTGGAGTCTTACAACTGGGCAGAGAGCATTCTAGCCACTTAATGCACTTTGCAAAGGTTAATTGATTTAAATCAAGTCTGGCAGTTTGCAAAGACACTTAATTTCCAGCCGGGAAAAGACATTTCTCTCTCTGTCTCGGTCTCTCTCTTTATGTGTGTACTGTATGTTTTTGAATGACTAAGCTGTAGACAACCGTGGTTGCTGATAATGCATAACAGTTAATGTTATAACCAGGTCCTTCACCATGACATGACCAGAGTCATGACATGACCAGAGTAGGACTCAGATTTTGACCTGGAGATCTCAGGGCTTGGGATGATCCAGATCTGGAAACCTTCGTTATGTTGCAACAGCTTCTTTGTAATGTAAAGCATACTCTTCAAATAGTGGTGGACAACTTGTGATTCTTCACATATTGTTGGACTGCAACTCTCATCAGCCTTATCCATTATAGTGAAGGTTGGGGATTATGGGAACTGCACAACAGCAATATCTGGAAGGAAACAAGTTAAAGGCTCCGATGGAGATCTTGGGCAAGTCACACGCTCTCAGCCTCAGGGGAAGGCAATGGCAGACTTCCTCAGAACAAATCTTGCCAAGAAAACCCCATGATTTTAGCCTTAGGGTTGCCATAAATCAGAAATGACTTGGAGGCACATAACAACAATGAATTGTGATGGGAATACAGCCCTGCTGGATCCCAGTGGGACTAATAGAGGGGTCTCCTAGCCTCCAACACATGCACACCCCGATCTAATGTTTGTCCTAGTAAACATGGCCACACATTCCATTAGTTTCTCCTTGCTATTATTTCCCTTTATTTTTTCTTTTAATAGAAAGATGACATGGAAGCCATCCCAGGCTACCTCTCGCTTCACCAGGCGGCTGATTCTTTGACACTCAAATGGACGCCAAACCAGCTCATGAATGGGACGTTGGGGGCTTCGGAACTTGAGAAAAGGTGAGGCTTGTTGGTGGAGGTTCCCTTGATAGAAAGGCAAGAGGTGGCCAAAGGAAAAAAACAAACCAGGTAGGTCTGTGTGTTTACTTGGCACAGCAAAGATAGCCAAACTTTGCTTGCTGGGGTGCATCTATACTGTCGAAATAGTGCAGTCTGACTCCCCTTTAACTGCCATGGCTCCATCCTACATATTCCTGGGATGTGTAGTTTTGCGAGGCACCAGCCCTCTTTGGCAGAGAAGGCTAAAGACCTTGTAAAACTACAAACCCCAGGATTCCAGAGGATGAAGCTACAGCATTTAAAGTGGTCTCACGCTGCATTGTTTCTACAGTGTGGATGCACCCCTAGATCACTTGCAGAAGGTCTCTATAATCCTGTTTAAGGAACAGGATTATTTCATGCTCAGGCATTTATTTGGGGTTTTCGAACAGTCCTTCCACCCAAAAGGATCCTCCAAGCTTTTTCCATTTCAGCACTATATTTTAGGGTGGAAAGGAATCATGTTGATTTTGTTACTGTCATTAGAGAGCAGGAATCCTCTATTAACGTACTGTAAACTGCCAGAGATCCTGATCTACCTACTTTTAACCCCAAATCTGTGAACTACATGCAGGGAATTTTTGTCGTCTTTAGTGGAAGGAAGCTTCCAAAAACAGTACATGAGCCAACAGTACAGATTGGTACCATCCCTTCTGCAATCTCAAAGGCTGCTGGCTTCAATCAGTCTTGTATCTTGAGTAGGTTTTAAGATATCCTTTTTTTTTTTACTGCATGGTGTTGCGCATGCTAGGGTTTCTGAGCTTTGTAGTTTTAAAAAATCACTATTAATGTTTCCAAGCTTGGACCCTAACTGCATGAGCCAAAAGGCCTGGTTCCCCATTTCTGGTGTTGTCCTTTTTGGACAACACACGTCCCAAATCCCAGTTCTGGTGCAAGCAGTCCAGACAGCATCTGGCATGTTAAACACAAGAACCTGGGTATTACAGCCTTAAACTGGTACAATATATATGCACACAGTATATACTCAACTATAAGTCGGTCTCATGTATACGTCAAGGGCAGGTTTTGGGACCAAAACTGTGGATTTTGATATGATCCATGGATAAGTCGAGGATAAAACTTAGGGGCATCTAGCGAATTGTGTAAAGGATGAAGCAAAGGAAAATAATGCCAAAGAACCTACAAAATTCCAGCAGGCATAACTACTTGTGCTCACACTGAAGGCTGGATGAATGAGAGAATAGAAGGATCAGTAGTTCCAGTACAGATTATATTCTTCCTTTTCACCAGGGGATGATTCTTTTTTAAATTACAGTGCTCACCTTGACCTGTGGATAAGATATACAGTACTTGTTGCTTTAAATCTTCTGGGAAGATCTGGAGCTTTCCATTCCCACGCTGAGTTGCCTGGCGTGTCTGTCTCCATCATGGGTCACTCATTCTCAGGTCAGAAGGTGATCGCCATTGGGTGCCCTGTTCTGACCCAGATGCTAGTGACCCACGGCGATGGTGGACATACTAGGTGGATCAGTGGGATGCCCATAGAGACAACCACGGCATTTCAGAAATGGAGTGACAGGTAAGGGTACGTCAGGGCAGCTGCAGGGCCAGGAATACTTGGAGCTATCCTGGTGCATGCAGACAGGGCCTTGGAAGAGTGGTTAAGAATCCATTCCTCACTGTCATTTCACTCATTCCAGCTTTTAATCAGCTTTTGAAGCCTAGAAGGAAACAAAGGGGTTATTTACACGTTCTCTTTTGCAATGTGACTGTGTGAATAATCTCACGCATGCATTTTACAAAGGCCATTGGACAAAAGCAATAAAATTTGACTGACTGATACTCATGCATTTTGGATTTAATGGAGTGGAAGTTCCTGGACTCCACTCCACTAAATATATCTGAGGAAGTAGACTGTAGTCTCCGAACGCTCATGCTGCCAACTTCTTTCTTACTGTTAGTCTCAAAAGTGCTACAAGATCTCACTACAGACTGACACAGCTATATCTTTGCATTCTGGGTTTCTTATCCACACATGAAATCGCATCTATACACATCTCTGTTGCTCACCCATGTCAACACTGCGAATAAAGATGGGAATTGATGATGCGGATGTGTATACGAAATACATTCAAGGCATGCAGAGTTTTATCCCAGGTCTATCCACATTGGTTACTGTATATACTCATGTATAAGTCTAGAAATTTTAATCAAAAAATTGACCCCAAAAACCTGAGTCGACTTATCCATGGGTCAATGTAAGTACTGTACTTTAACTCTTATTTTAAAAGGAACCCTATTGCAAAAAAAGAGTGTAATCTCCCCTGGAATAACTGACACACACAAAGACTTTGCTTTCTCATCCATCCAGCCTTTAGTGCGAACATGTCAATTCCTTGGCGTTGTTTTCTTTTATTTCATCATTTACATCATTTGTTGCGTGCTCCTAAGTTTTACCCTCGACTTATCCATGGGTCATATCAAAATCCATAATTTTTGCCTCAAAATCTACCCAGAATGAACAACACAGCATGAACCCATGTCCAACCAGGATTATTTACACCATTTGAATAACCTAACGAGAGAAGGGATTGTGATGATTATAGCTTGATTATTTGATCAGACAGAACCTTTCATAAAAAGTTAACCTCTTCCATTTCTTTTCCCACCCGCTTCTGTTGACCCGCTTCCAGCATCTACTGGGACTATGCCCTGATCGTGCCGTTCAGCCAAATCGTCTGCATCCACTGCCATCAACACCGTAAGCCTTTCATTGCCTGGCAGCCTTGCCCAATGCCTTCCAGAAGTGTTGGTCTACAGCCAGCAGGAGTTGTGGTCCAACATATCTGGAGTTTGCCAGGCTGTATCAGTAAGGAAGGGGTACTGTTCATTTAGGAAATGCTGTTTAGCACTGTCATTTGGTTGGCTGAATCTTGCCTTGAAATTCATTAGATGCGTTTCTCAATTAATAAAGTGTGTGGGGAAGGCATTGGAGCATAGAAGGGGAGGCAGGTGCATAAGAGCTTGGAGGTTTTTTTTTTTTACAGCATTCAAACTAGTGTTTAGCCATTTGATCTGGATTTATCAAGGGTTTTCTGCTGCTCCAGAGACTAGGACCCAGAGCATTGAGTGCAAGCTGCATGAAAAGAGGTTCCACCTCAACATTAGGAGGAACATCCTGATAGTAAGAGCTGTTCGACAGTGGAACATACTCCTTCCTCAAAGAGTGGTGGAGTCTCCTTCCTTGGAGGTCTTTGGATGGTCATTTGTTGGGGATGCTTTGATTTATATTTCCTGCATGGCAGGGGGTTGGACTGGATGGACCTTGGGGTCTCTTCCAACTCAATGAATCTGTGATTCTATGATCCTACAGAAGAAGAAGATGAACATGCATAATGATGACCATTGGAAATGGATCTCACAGACAGCCAGAATCAACTCCTGCCCTAAACACACACATAAGTAAATAATAACCACTTTTTCAGTACAGGGGATTACATGGAATCATAGGATCATAGATGTGGAAGAGATCCCAAGGGTCATCCAGTCCAACCCACTGTCATGCAAGAAGATGCAACTGAAGCACACCTAACAGAAGGTCATCTACTCTCTGTTTAAAAACCCTCAAAGAAGAAGACTGCACCATACTCCAAGAGAGAATATTTCACTGTCAAACAGCTCTTTACTGTCAGGCGGTTCCTCCTAATGTTTAGGTGGAATCTCTTTTCATGTAGCCTGCATCCATTGCTCCATGTTGTATTCGCTGGAGCAGCAGAAAACAAGCTTGCTGCATCCTCCTCAATGTGACACCTCCTCAAATATTTAAACATGGACAGCACATCACCTCTTTACCTTCTCTAATGTTATTAATTACAACAGAATATTTTAAATTACGTTCCAGGTTTGTTCTATTACGTTATAGCTGTACGATTACTAGCTGCCGCCAACCTATTACCCAAAAAATGATTTTTGGATAATATTGTTGTTTGGTTGGTTGTTTTTATATCTCACAGGATGGGAAGGCAGCTCACATCAAGTAAAGAACAAAGTATGCCAAAAACCTATTTGATGCAAAAGTTTTAAATGCATTACATAAAGAATTTCCTGAAAAACGCTCAATTGCAACAAATAAAAGCACATTGAAAGATAGTTTAAGAAAGAAACTACAGCTGTCCCTCCTGATTCGCGGACTTGGAGTCTGCGGACGGTAAGCAGGGAGGGAAAAAATGGTGCACGCGCCACCATTGAAACCAGTGGCAACTCTAATGTTGGCGCTTTTACGGATTTGTGGGGAATCTCCCACGAACTGGAAGGGACGACTGTGTACCCCTTTAAAAGGATTCTCCACCAGCCACTTAAACACCAAAAGATTTCATTAACAATAATATTCTTGCTTGTAACAAACTACTTCCAAGAACATGTTATTTGCATCATGTGGCCATTACATGCACTGAAACTATTTGGACAATTTCACTTTCCAGCTCCTAAAATTGTCCTGCATCTCAATTTTCTTTTGAACCCTCACTAATCCAAAGTGCCACTATATCAGGGGTAGGCAACCTTTTTGAGCCGGGGGCCAGTTTGCTGTCCCTTAGACAACTGGGGGGCCGAAGCCGGGGGTGGAGCTTCCACCCTCCAGGGGCGGAGCCACATGATGGGGCGGAGCTTCCACCGAAGCCCCACAGGGAGGAGGATACGTGTGCCCGCCCTCTCCTCCTTGGTCCCTTCCTTTGGCCGAACGGGCTCCAAGGGGCCCTTTCGGCCGAAGAGGAGGGAGGCTGAAGGGAAGGGCTTGGGCACCCGTCCCAGGCCCTTCCCTTTGGCTCTTCCCTTTGGCCGAAAGGGCTCCAAGGGGCCCTTTCGGCTGAAGGGAAGGGTTTGGGCACCTGTCCCAGGCCCTTCCCTTCGGCTCTTCCCTTCGGCCAAAAGGGCTCCAAGGGCCGTTGAGGAGCCCAGGAGGCGGCAGGCCGCTTCCATGGGCCCCTTCTCAGCCCATGCGGCCCCAGGCTTCACTTCCACAGGCCCCTTCATTGGCCCAGGAGGTGGAGGAGGAGGCGGTGGCCTTGGTGGCGGCAGGACCGGGCTGGGGCCGGTCCTGCCACCTCTGCAGGCCGCATCCGTCCCACAGGCCGGGGGTTGCCAACCCCTGCACTATATTATTTGATTTATAAACACTGTCAGTTTTTCTCCAATGAGGAAACTTAAGGTGTGTGCTTGTCCTCCCAAGCAGTCTCCTATCCAAGGCACTGACCAGACCTTGGGTGCATCCACACTGTAGAAATAATTCAGTTTGACACTACTTTTACTTCCATTTACATCCTACAGAACCCTGAGATTTGTAGTTTGGTGAGGCACCAGCACTCTTGGGCAGAGAAGGCTAAGAATCCTTATGAAGCTACGAATCCCTGGATTTGATGAGATGGAGCCACTACACTTAAAGTGATATCCAACTGCATTATTTCTAGTGTAGATGCCATCCAGGATGGCTTAGCTTTGCTGTATTAGGTACCTTCAAGCCATCCCTAGCATAGTGACAATGCTGTATATCTTTTGGTTGCTTGTTTTCCAAAAAGCTAATAATAAAGCTTTAACGAAATAACTCACGAAATGGATAAAATCATTACACCGATTTCATTGACTGATATATGAATGAATTTGAAAGAAAGTACAGTAGTAAGATTATGGCGGGGTACATACCTCAGCTTTGCGGCGCTCTGCCGCCGCCGCCAGTAGGTCCGCGGGGGAGCCTGAGCCTTCACACGGCCCAACTCCCGCGCGGACCGAAAAAGAAGCTCCAAAATGGAGCTTCTTTTTCCGTCGCGTTTGCGACGTAGCGAGGCGCCAGGGGCGCACTCGCTACATCACAAGCGACGCGACGCGTACAGACGCGACGCGACGCGTACGGACGCTCAGCGTCCGATACGCAAAGATGGCGCCGGCCATGTAGAAGGGCTGGCGCTATCTTGTACGGACGGAGTCTGTAGTAGGCCCAGGGGCATCTAAAAGAGACACCCCTTTTTTAAAATGGGACGTCCTCCGGACGTCCCAAATGCCGGTGCAGAAAGCACCATTGTAACAGAAATAGAAACCAACAGTGTTTATTCATTAATGTTTTATAAGTTTAGTTTTTTAATGGAAATAAAGTTTAGAAAAGAAAAGTGAATACAAAAGCAAATTTCCTCCTGCAGCGGAACGCGGGGGGACCTTGGTGCTTGTGAGCCAGGATGGCATCCAGAGACCCCCACTGCATTTCCCTCCTGGGGGGCACATTCTCGCTTTCCTCTCTTGCCTCGAAAACGGTCTTCTGCCCCGTGGACAACTGGAACCTCCATTGTGGTCCCAACAAGGAAAGGTAATAGCGTCAGCCATGAAATTAAGGTCTTGATTTTGTCTGATGGCGCATGTTCTTATGCTCTTCAGTCACTCCAACCCATACTCTTAGCCTCTTTAGAAGCTATCTAAGGCTGCATCCACACTGCAGGAGTAACGCAGTTGTACACCACTTCATCTGTTCCATTGCTCCATCCTATGGAAAACTGGGATTTGTAATTTCTTGTGGCACCAGAGCTCTCTGAGAGAGAAGGCTAGATGTCTTACACAACTATAGAGCCCAATATTCCATACCATTGAGACATGGCAGTTAAACCGGTGCCAAACTGCATTATTTCTGCAGTGCAGATGAGCCCTAGCACAGCAGCTGTCCTTGCCTCTTAGGGCAGCAAAATCCCAGAGTTCATTTTCATTCAGAAACGTCTTTCTCGTCAGATGTCTGAATCTAGTGTTGGTCAGCTTCTTTTGCCTGAGCCCCTTCCCCATTGGTTCTTATGTCAGGCTAAGGGTTGGGCAGGCGGGCACCAACCAAAAGCTATCACCCATGTTAGCAATAGCAATAGCATGTACATTTCTATACTGCTTCATAGTGAACTCAGCACTCTCTAAGGTGGTTTACAGTCTGTAAGCCAATTGCCCCCAACAAGCTGGGTCTTCCTTTTACCATCCTACGAAAGGATGAAAAGCTGAGTCAACCTTGGAGCCACACAGGGATCAAACTCACATCTTTGCGGCTGCAGGACTGGCATTTAAACAATGCACCACCAGGGCTCCTTGTGCCAGGCTAAGGGTTGGGCAGGAGGGGACCAAGCAGAAGCTATCACCCAGGTTTGCTTTCTTTTTGATTGCCCTGCTTCTTTTATAGGGCAAAGTGTTTCCAAAACTTCGGAAACGGAACAGCCACAACAGATCCGTGGACCTGGAAGAAATGCCAGCGGTCGCGGGGACTACAACTGATTATGTCTTCAGGATCATTTACCCGGGTCACAAGCACGACAACAGTAAGAGCCTCTGCTGTTTTCTTCTCGCCCATGGGGGCAGGTGGATGGTGCAATGCAACGACACGGGCCATTGGTTGGGTGAAGATGCTTTCCGTTCCAATTATTCTCGCGAAATTCAACGGTCTTGGAGAGTGGTGGAATCTCCTTCGGAGGTTTTTCAACAGAGACTGGATGGTCATCTTTTGGGGGTACTTTGTGTCTTCTTGCATGGCAGAAGGTTGGATTGGATGACCCTTGAGGTCTCTTCCCACTCTGTGATCCTAAGATTCTATGAAATATTATTATTATACAAGAGAAAACCCTTCCAACTTCCTTACCTGCACATATACTCACACTTGTGTGTTCCCACACACGCAAAATACACACACATACCCATACTTGGGATGGTTCATAAATGGGGTCGGAGCATCAATCCTTTCCCTCCCATTAAAAAAAAAGCCTGACAGTTGGATCTGAGCAGTGATGGATTTTATGCACCAGCCAGGTAAGTTATAGTTTAAAGCTAAAATCCATGAGAGTAATGGACATTAGTTGGTTGTGTTATATGAACACCATTTTGTTACGCCATTGTATATTATGGGACTTGAATATCCATATCATGTTATATCTTGAGCATCAATACCATGGTATTTCATGGGACTTGACTATCCATATCATGATGTATTGTGGGACTTGGGCATTCATATCATGGTATATCGTGGGACTGGAGGATCCTTGACCATCCATATCATGGTGTATCATGGGACTTGACCATCCATATCATGGTATATTAAGGGACTTGACCATCCATATCATGGTGTGTCATGGGACTTGAGCATCCACTTGAGCATTTGGGTATCCATTGGGGGTCCTGAAACCAAACCCCAGTGGATACCAAGGGCCCACTGTATAATCCTATAGTTCCCTCTTCTTTGCAACAGCTCTAATGAGTTTAATAATAGTTAACCTAAAAACAAAAATAAAGAAAGCTTGGCCCTTCCAGCCTGGAAAGTCATCCCATGGAAGTTGACAATCCCTGACTGAGGTCCTCATGTGTGTTATGTCTAGATCTATTTCAATATGTTCCTTCTGGCAACACAACATGAAGCCAATTGTTTTTTCTTTTTTCTTTTGATATGCTTAGGGCTAGGTGGACCTCCTTTTATTGTGATGTTCTCTGTACTGGGCAAGAGGTGCAACCTCTTAGTAGCCCTTTGGTTCCCTGGCCATTGGGTAAGGCCAGAGAGTGTTCCCTCCAGTTCTTAGGTTTCAGTCTCTGGCAGCCGGAGCCAATTTCTTTGACGGTAGAGAATATCAGATCGAGTAGGGAATGGATATGGCTTGCTGGAACTCCTTGCTGTTGGAGCTTTCAGTGGAGAGGATGACCCTTTGAATTAAACATGTCCTTTTAAGAGTTGATTGTAGATCCCAGCACCCATTTTGTTTTCTTATGCTCCTCTTTCACTATTTTCTTTGAGCAGTAACTATTAACTACCACCACTTAGCTGCCAGCCGCTCTGCCTCCGTCGACGATGACGAGGAGGAAGAAGATAAGCTGCACGCAATGCTATCCATGATCTGCAATCGGAACCTCACAGATCCTAAAAGGATGAAAGGTTTTTATCCTTCTCCTACCTGCCTCCCACCCACTGCCTCTCCATCCCCTCCTCCCCCAGTGCCACTGGAGCAACAACGCACACACGAGGTACAACCGTGTTGGCATTACTCTAGCGTCCATGTGCTATTTGCAAAATCTTCCAGGTTAGAAGAACTGTGTGGTATCTGACTTGGAAAGAAGGAGAGCTGAGAGACCCTCCACTTTCCATAACAACCAGTTACTAATCTTTATTTCATCTTCTTCATATATTGGGGTGGGCATTTTGGTGCTGTTATCCTTCCCAGTGTTGGCTGCCCATCCTGAAAACAAAACTCAAAGTGGCTGGGAGTTGACATTTTGTAAAAACGTTCTTCTTTAGAGAAATAAGAGGCCATGTATGGCCACCTTGTTTTAATGAGAATCGTGGTTCCTGAAGGCTTTGTCTTTTTGTGTGTGTAAGTTTTTTGGGGAGGGCACTGAGCTTCTGGGGACTGCAGAATCATGCAAGCGGGTCCATGCAGACTAAATAATAATAATAATAATAATAATAATAATAATAATAATAATAATAATTAATAATAATTTATATTGCCCACTCTGCCTTACATGCCTGTGGGCTAAAGGAGAAAGGCTACTGTTGGAAGGAACTGAATTACCGTACTTACTTGATTGAGTAGTGCTAGTACAGTTGGCCCTCCTTATCTGCAGATCCTTTATCCATGGATTTAACCATCCATGGCTTGAAAATGCTCAAAAATGTATACACATAAACATCACAAATTCAACCTAGACAGTAAGGAAATTGATGTAAAGATTTCCCATACCTTGGATCAAACATCAATCAAACATTGATCAGAATGGCAACTGCACTCAAGAAATCAAAGATTAGGAATGGGAAGGGCAGCTATGAAATATAGACAAGATCCTAAAGCTGAACACTAAAGTTAGACTTGTCCAAGGTGTTGTATTCCCCATTGCCATGTACGGATACAAAAGCTGAACAGTGAAGAAAATGGAGAAGAGGAAACTCAACTCTTTTCAGATGCGGTGCTGAAGATACTATAAAAAGCCAAAGATACTATGAAACAGATAAAGCTGGAAATTTCCCTGGAAGCCAAGATGGTCAAATTAAGGCTGTTGTACTTTGGCCACATCACGAGAAAGCACGATTCATTAGAAAAGACAATAATGCTAGGATAGGTGGAGGGCAATAGAAGGAGAGGGAGATCGTATGCCGGATGGATGGACTCAATTGGCATGAATCTACAAGACTTAAGAAGAGTGGTAGAGGAAAGGGGAGTTTGGAGATGTCTCATCCACAGGGTCGCCATGGGTTGAAATGATTTGAAGGTGGTTAACAAATTCTGCCTTGTTCAGACCACACACAGAATAGTGTGTCCTGATCTGGGTACCACAGTTTTAGAAGGAGACAGACTATCTGGAACATCCAGAAGAAAGTGTCCAAGATGGTAAAGGGTCTGAAAACTATGCACTACGAAGAGGGAATTGAGGATGTGCAGCCTGGAGAAGGGAAGATTAGGAAATAATACAACAGTTTTCTACATATTTGGAGTGCTGACATGGGATGGAGTGAGCTTGTTTTCTGCTGTTCCAGACCTTAACCAGTGGGTTACATTATGGAAAAGAGGTTCTTACTTAATACAGTGGTACCCCGGGTTACGAAATTAATTCGTTCCGCGGCGCCCTTCGTAACCCGAAATCTTTCGCAACCCGAAAAAGCCATAGGCGCTAGCGCTGGAAGCCGCGATTTCGTGCGAAAAAGCGCCGAAAAGCACCAAAAATTTTTTTCGTAAGCCGAAAAAAAAAACGTAACCCGGAACAGTTTTTTCCTATGGAATTTTTTCGTATCCCGGAAATTTCGTAACGCGGTGCTTTCGTATCCCGGGGTACCACTGTATTAGGAAGGATGTCTTCATGGTAAGAGCTGCATGACAGTAGAATGATCTAACTTGGAAAGTGGTGGACTCTTTTTAAGCAGAGGTTGACTGGTGACCTCTCAGGGATCCTTAACTCTGGATCCCTCTACTGGAAGCGGGCTGGACATAAATAATAATAATAATAATAATAATAATAATAATAATAATAATAATAGCCCTTGGGGTCCCTTCCAGATCAATGGCTCACTTAAGGTGGAGGAATACTTAGATGGTTGACTTGTAGAAGCTAAGAGATGTGAAAATCGGTTTCACAGAATCCCATCAACATTCTCATCCTTCCCAAGTTCTTAGCAGATTCCCAACCCGATCCTGGACAAAAATTCACATATATTTTCATACATGTTGTTGTTATTGTTGTTATTATTATTATTATTATTATTATTATTATTAATGTTACAGGGACTCAAGGCAGCTTTTCTGTTTTCTTAGCTCATAGGACTGTGGTGTATGGTCCTCAGTGCCCTCTTTAGTAACATGGTGGGGAATGGTACCATCTTATTTCTGTGAAGTGTGCAGACAACTTGTTGGGATCATACTTTGTATGTACAGTCGGCCCTTGTGACTTTGGCTTTTGCAGACTTGATTATTTGTGGATTTGATTAGCATGTTCTGTCTAGGAATCTCCAGGTCCTCCAGCGCAAGTCTGCTGAAAATTGACCATAGAGTTGCACTGGAATACTTAGAGGTTAGTAGAAAAAACATTTCTCTAGGCATTTGTAGATCTTCCAGCATGATCCTGTGGTCCACCTCTGGCAGATGTTGAACATAAAGTTACATTGGAGGACCTAGAGATTCCTAGAGATGTAAAAAAAAAAGTGTTGTTGTTTTTAAATTTCTGATTTTGCCACTTTTGTGGGTGTTCTGTGCCCCTAACCGCAGTGAATGTAATTGGAGGAAGATTGGGAAAGTATCATATAGATTTCCCTCCTAAGATACTCAGAGGTCTCAGGCCAGGCTAGATTGGTGTTTGCCCATCTCTTTGAACCAGTGGCACCTGTGGGGCAGAAATCCAGGGCCCCACTGGTCAGTATGAGCAGCAGGACCATTGCCATCCTATGAATGCAGTAATGTTCATTGACTGACCTGAATTTGAAGCCCGCGTGGTGTAGTGGTTTGAGCATTGGACAACATCTCTGGAGATCAGGGTTCAAATCCCCACTTGGCCATGGACTTTGGGCAAGTCACATTCTGTCAGCCTCAGAGGATGGCAATGGCAAACCCTCTCTGAACAAATCTTGCCAAGAAAACCCTGCGATAGGTTTGCCTTAGGGTCACCATAAGTCGGAAACAACTTGAAGGCACATAACGACAATGCAATGGAGGGCAGCCATAGGACCATTGGGCTAAATCCAGGTGTTAGTTCCCAGTTAGAGTAGATACCCTGAATTAATGGTGTTACCGAGAAGGGTTGGTTTACATAATCTCACTCATTCAGGGGATCCGTTCTAATTGGAATTAACCATTGGATACAGTTGATTCAGTCCAGGGTAACCTAACCCCATTCATGCCATGAAAGCTTTGCCCCAATGGATTAATGCCAACACTGTTGTACCCAGTTTGCTCCCCCAGTTTGCTTTGATTTCTTTGCAACCTCTTTCGACTCTTTGCATGTGACCGAAAATTTGGCAGAGACCCGCCGCCGCAAACCAAACCAATAAACCTCATTCCGAAGATGCTGTTCACTCTAATTCTTCACTAATTCAGGTACCTTTCATCTGAATTCTTAGGTTCTGTGGGGTTCACCTTAAAAGGACACTGTTTCTATTTTTTGTTCTTAAAAAAAAAGATGAAATCAAAAAATTCTTAAGTTCTTTGGTCTACGGAAGGGGAAAGGCGGAGGAGCCAAAAACACCACCACCACCCCTTTAAGATTGGTTGTCTTTAGGAGACGTTGCCATAAATACTGGCTTGTTCAGCTCGTTCCTGAAGAATTAAGGTGAAGAGCATTTTTGTGCCCACTCTCTTTTGCATCCATGGTGTCGATGTGCTTTTGCAGCATGCTCTTTGTCTTTAAAAAAAACCAACGCTAACCACATCTGTCCATCTTGTACCTCGCCTGTTAACACACCTGTTACATTGAAAAAAATGGCTAGATATGTTAGCTGCCCCATAACGCCTCCCCAAACCCCACTTTTGGGGAGAATATGACCATGAAGGAACAACTAGTACAGTGCAAACCTTGGAGGGATGGTATTTAAAAACAAATAGCCCTCTCCTTCTTACCCAATATTGAAAAGCACTGCTACTTTTACCCCTCAAAACCCTAAAACTGACCCACATTTTGCTTCTCACACAGCTGCCTCTGCTGCCCAGATCTTTTGCCTTAATAGACATTGTGGATGAGCTGAAGGCCAGTCATTTATGAAAAGCATCATCCGTTGTTAGTTTTTAAAAATGGTTAAGATTTCAGAGCTTCAGATGTTTCTCGAACAATTTGTAACGTTGGAACGAAACAACATGCTAATACCGTCTGGGAGATAGATGGGAGCAGAAGTTAAATACTGTATATACTCATGTATAAGTCTAGGAATACTAGTCAAGAAATTGACCCCAAAAACTGGAGTTGACATATCCGCAGGTCAATGCAAAAGGCAAAGTATACATTGCCTTAGAAGCACTGACCTTCCTCTATTCTCTCATCCATCCAACTTTTAGGATGAGTACAAACACTTTTGGAATTTTGTAAGTTCTTTGGCATTGCTTTCCTTTGCTTCATCCTTTAGATCCTTTCTTATGTGGCCCTAAGTTTTACTCTCGACTTACCCATGGGTCAAATCAAATTCCATCATTTTGGCCCCAAAACCTGCCCTTGACTTATACATGAGGATGATTTATAGTCGAGAATATGGTAAGCTCATTTTTGGACTTCAACTCACAGAATCCTTCAGTTGCCAGGCTGGGAGTTGTGGTCCAACCTATGTTTTTCCAAGCTCTAGATTGGAGCCGCACAATACAAAAAAATAAAAAATAAAAATGCGATGTAAAAAGACAAAAATGTACTGTTATGTCTTCTTTACCTATTTTCCTGGTTCATATCACAGCTGAATGGAAGCATGCTCTACTATAACCTGCCAAGGACCAAAAGGCTTTGTACATCAGCTTAACATTTCTCCATCCTTCTCTCCTCTTACCTAGATATCGGTGACAAGTTGGAGATGCAGTGCTTTGGAGCCGGTTTATTGTCGTGGCAGCTGGACCCTTGCAGCCAAGGATCTTCGTGTCTCTCGTGTTCCACGGGCAGCTCTCCTTACGACATGCCGGCCTGCTGCAACTGCATTCATGACAGGTGAAATCAGACTTTGGGATGGATGCAATGAGTTCCTGCCATAGTGCCAAGCCTTCCTCCCAGAAGGGGCATCTCTAGAGGAGTACAGGGGGTGCAGGCTGCACCTCAGAGCAGGGTGACACTCAGTAAGGTAATTGTTCACAATCCATCCCAAGATGCTCATCTTTTTAAATACAGTGTACCTGCGTCATACGCGGGCACACCACGCTGGAAGGTATGCCGGAAAAAAGCCTCCCGCGTCCTGGAAGGAGTAATGGAGTGTGCCATGGGCACGAGCCTCATTGCTCCTTATGCGGCTTGAGCTTATGCGCATTTTCTCTTACGTGGGGTGGTCCGGAACTGATCCCTGCACAAGAGAAGGGCACACTGTAAATTCTTTTGGGGGATATTTAGAACTTCCAAAATCCCCTAACCAAGGCCTGAGACAGACAGGCCAAAAGGCACATGGTGGTGCCGATACTAGGGTTCTGGACCACGCAGCAACCGCACGGTCTGGAACCCTAGTATGTAATGCTGGCGGCCTGATGGTGGCGTCCCGGCCGCACGGCCGCCACCATTTTCACATAACGGAGGCATATTGTCCACACATCGTGGTGCGTCCATTGTGTCACGGCTGCCTACAGACTTTCATTTTCGGGTGGTCTGTACTGCGCCCAGCATAGCCAAGCGTTCTCTGAAGATGCCAGCCTATGATGCTGGCAAAATGTCACAAAGGAACTCTTCTAGAACATGGACACATAGCCCGAAAAACCCACAAAAAACCACAGCCAGAAACCTTTTCAAACTCTGAGTAAAAGCAACTCATCTGGGATTTTGTTACTTAAAATCTTTGTGCATCGATTTTTCACCTTTATGGTATTTCCTGGGTAAAAACAGTGTTTTTGTGCCAAAATAATAATTTTTTTTTCATTCAGAAAAAACAATTGCCAAGATCCATCACCAAGAGATGAAGTGACATTTCTATATTTTTATTATTGTTGTTGTTATTGTTGTTATTGTTGTTGTTGTTATTATTGTTATTGTTATTATTGGTGTTTATTTATACAGAGCCATAAATTTGCATGGCACTTTACAGAAGTCATTAAAGCAACACATGGCCTGCCAAAAGTCATGAAATGGACAGGTTGCTTACCTGTAACAGTATTTCTTCGCGTGGACATCTGCGAATACATACAAATGGGTTTCACTGCGCCTGCACAGTGCTGCTCGGAACCTACTGGAATCACTGGGCAGAGTTAACTCTGCAACATATTGAAACTTTTTGGCGGTAACTCCGCCCACCCGTTATAAGGCCCCTGCCTTCCCACTCTTTTCCCCAGTTCCGCAATTTTTCCGCCAAGCAGGCGATGGAAGAGCCAATGAGAGCAGGACACTGAGGGGACGGACGGGTGGGATTTGTATGTATTCGCAGATGACCACTCAAAGAAATACTGTTACAGGTAAGCAACCTGTCCTTCTTCTTCGTGGTCTCTGCGAATCATACAAATGGGTTTAGACTGACAAAAGGAATAAAATAATATAAAGTAATTATACAATTTATCCATCTAAAATACAGCTATAAAACTGTAAAAATTATAAGACAGATAATGTATCATTAATCCATTTTATCAAAGAATATTTATACTGCAATCTAAAAGTCAGATTTAAAACCAGCTAGGGAAGTAATAGGGAAGCGTTTGCGAAGGCTTTCATACACCATCGTGATTAAAGCAGACTTATCCCTGCAATAACCAGGTAATAACCAGCAACAAATCATTCACAGGGAAATCCCATGAGTGATTTGTTGCTGGTTCTTCCCAGGATAATTCTTCTTCAGTCGTGATGTGTGTGAAAATCTTCCCGCAATCGCACAACTTTCCCAGGATAATGGCAGGTTAAATCCCCAATTTTCCCTAGATTTTCCTCAGTGTGATAAAATCCACATTATTATCTCTGTGCAACATCGACAGGGCGGGGGGAACATGCCCAAAAAAGACAATTTGCACACAGAAGAACACTTTACAGAACATGTGAGCATTTTTGTGTGTGTGCAAATTTGGTATCGTTTTAAAACAAAACCCCAATTTTGTACAAAATACGTTCTTAGAAATGGGGAGGGAGTTGCACTAAAAAAATCAATTGTTGCAATGATAAAAATAAGTAACAACCTGGATATTGCCTATTCTAAGAGCAATAGTTGCTTTTTGACTGCAACTCACAGAATGGCTAGGGATCATGTTTGCAGGAGTTGGAGGCCAAAAAAGAAAAAGAGGAGAACATTTTTGCAAGCTTGTTCTAGGAACGGTAGACTAAAATAATGTAATTAAAACTGCTTCTGTGATGTTTTGGGCGTTTGTTCCAACAGGACTCCTCTGAAAATGTTGTGCCAAAGTATGAAGAGACAGATTGTTTCCAGAGCCTTCTACGGATGTAAGTATTTGCTTGGATGGGGTTGGGGTCTGGGCTTACTTAGCATTCTCCATCTTGATGCACTGCAATGTGTTAGACTCCTGTTATCTCAGGGAGTATGACAGCTGACCTTGTTGGTTGGACACATCATGAGAAGGCATGAATGTTAGGAAAGGTTCAAGGAAATAGAAAGAGAGGAAGGCCACATGCTAGATGGTCGGACTTTATTAAAGAGATGACAAATATGAGTTTGCAGGAGCTGGGCAGAGCAGTGGAGGACAGGGGGTCCTAGAGATGTCTCATCCATAGGGTCACTATGGTCGCGATCTGTGCGAAGACGGTTTACAACAACAGCAAAAAGCAAACCCTGCAGTTTCTTGTGTTTAAGAATTAAGAAAGCATGCATTTTAACATTTTGTATAGCTTGGCTGAAGTGCAGGCCGTTTCCCCATCTTTCTCTTTTTCTCTACCCCATTCAACACAGGGCTTGCTTACTGCCGGCACTTGTCCACAGTCCGGACACACTTGTCTGCTTTGGTGAATCACACAATCATCCCTCCGGATAAACCCACAAATGCTGCCGGTGGGCTGACCAAAGAGGTCTGGAGCAAATATCAGAAGGACAAGAAGGTAAAATATATGTTTTTGTATGTTTTTAAAGTGAAATTGTGCAGTTTGGCATCACTTTAACTGCCATGGCTCCATGCTATGGAATACTGGGATTTGTAGTTCATTGTAGCACCAAGCACACTCTGACACCAAAGGACAAATATCTTGCAAAACTACAAATCCCAGAATTCCATAGCATGGAGCCATGGCGGTCAGACTGCACTATTTCTGCAGTGCAGATGCAGCCATGCACCATTCCCCCCACAGCATTAAGAAAAGTGAGAGACACAAAAAATAGTAGACACTACATAGTGCACCCATGTAGTTGCACAGACAAACTCATAGAATCATGACTGGACACATGCAAAACTACATAAACAACATCCATGCAAAATAGCACACACAAAGGCGCAAACCTCCAGCCCATGCACTTTTAACATTTCAAAGGATGGGAGGATGGAGCAAGCTTGTTTTCTGCTGCTCCAGAGAACAGGACCCGGAGCAATGGATGGAAGCTACAGGAAAAGAGATTCCACCTCAACATTAGGAGGAACTTCCTGACAGTAAGGGCTGTTTGACAGTGGAACACACTCCTTCCTCTGAGTGCAGTGGAGTCTCCTTCCTTGGAGGTCTTTAATCTCGGGGATGCTTTGATAGAGAGTTCCTGCGTGGCAGAATGGGGTTGGACTGGATGGCCCTTGGGGTCTCTTCCAACTCTTCTATGATTCTATGATTCTATACTATTTGACTCCATGGTTCTTATGGTTTTTCCTGTTTGTACCCATATGGAGCCTAAATCGTGCCAGCCACACCTAAGAGGAGACATGGCAGCTGACATAGGGGAGACCAAAGGTGTGTAGAAATAAATAGGTATAAAATCTTGACAAAAATAACCAAAAAGGCTGGGGCATGCAAAAACAGCAGAGCAAACAGCAGGGCTGACTTACTGAGTGACCAAAAAAATGTTAGGTGTCTAATGTTGGGACTGGCTTACCAGTTAGACTGGCTCAGATGCAGAAAGGTATAAGCAACAAGTGTTGGAAATGCCGTCAGCAATTGGGCACATTTATCCACATGCGGTGGAATTGCAACTATGCAAGAATTTATTGGAAGGATAGACATAATTTAGTCACCAAAATTATTGTCTTCTCAAGAAAATATGGACCCCAAATATTCTTCGTTGGGGATGTGTTCAAATGAATCACTGGAAAGAAAACATGGAAAACTTTTATTCTGTATGGCTACCGCAGCCGGAGTCATATATGCAGCTAAATGGAAAAGGAGAGAAAATCCAGGAAGTAAGGAATGGTTATTGAAAGTGTCAGACTGTATGGCGGCAGATAAACTTGACAGTATTAATGAGAGGAGGATCGTGATTAATAATAATAATAATAATAATAATAAACTATTTATTTGTATCCTGCCTCTCCCTTTTGAGATTGGGAGCTTTGATACCTTTGATATCTTTTCTGAAAGAAAATGAATATGAACAAATGATTATAGAATTATAATTACGATAAAAGCTTTTTGTTTTGAAATTTAAAATGGAAGGACGTAGTATAGATGAATGAGATGTGTAGGATTGTTAATACAAGATGGCATTACTATTTCACTTTAATAAGATAAGGAAAGGATTGGAAGAACTATAATTTGGACGTAAGAGATTAGGTTTAAATGCAGAAGCGAGGGATATAAGAAATACTGAAATAACCTAGGAAGTTATTAAATGTTTTGTTTGTTTCTTGGTCTGTTTTTGTTGGTGTGTGTACAAATGGATAGGTGTATGTACAGTATTTATGCAGTTATGTATTTAGTCCTTCCTGAATCTTCGTTAGTGAAGCAAAGCCAGAGAGAGAGAAATTAAAAATAAAGTTATAAAAAGAAAAACAGCTTAGAAAAAGAGATTCGGGTTAGTTTTTGTCTATGGGACAGTGTTCGTTGCAGAATGCTATGTTAATCGATAGTGTTAACATAATAACACATAGACATGTGTCCGCTAAAACAAATCAAAGACAAACAGAACAGTTACTTGCATATGGCTAGGGGATAGCATGGATGATTGAAGACTGATGATTTTGATCATTCTAGGCTCCATTAATAGCAGTGTAGTATCTAGATCGAGGGAAGTAATTCCCCTGCTGAGGTATTCTGGGAATTGTAGTCCAAAAGGTAACTTTTCCATAATCTCAGCATAGTTGAGAGTGAGATGCAATGGAGTTTTCAAGAAGAAGCCATGGTTAGCTGGTGGGAACATTGAATAGGAGCAATTCATTTTGCAACCTTTTCTTACAGGTCTCGCTTGTTTTGTCCAAAAATTGTGGCTTTTGTGCGTGTTTGTGTGTGCTTTGATTTTGGAAAGGAGAAGGCCCTTGCCAATTTTCTCATACCATGTATTTCTTTTTGTCGTGTTAGAATTACAGAGAATTGGAGCTGCTGAGACGGGTTTACTATGGTGGTGTGCAGCATGAGATCCGAAAGGAAGTTTGGCCTTTCTTGTTGGGACACTACAAGTTTGGCATGAGCAAGAAGGAGATGGACAGGGTGGGTATTTGCACCAGGATTTAAAGGAGAATATTTGGAAGCGGGGTATGTTGACACATGACTTGAAGGTGCATATGGCGAGGGCGCACTGAATCTGTAGTCTCAAATCCATCAACAGTGAGTTGAACAGGCAATGGTTTCCTAGCATGGTACACATACTTTCTTTTTTCTCTCACTCTTTGCACAGGCGGATGAGGAAATTGCACTCCAATATCAGAAAGTGATGGCTGAGTGGAAGGCCTGCGAAATGATTGTAAAACTCCGGGAGAAAGAGTCGCAAACAGCCCCCAAGTTTTCTTCTGGCAGTAGCATAGACAGTCATGTCCAGCGGCTGCTCCATCGGGACTCCACCATCAGCAACGATGTAAGTCAATGAGTCTCACCAACTCAGCTGGGATCATAAGAACATCACAAGACCCTGGCAGGTTCTGAGTAAAGGTCCATCTTCTACTCCAGGAATAAGCATCCTAGTATCCTCCAGCTGCTTGGTACTACACCTTCCATTAGCTCCAGCATCCATTTGGTAGAGGTTATAGCCCAAAGCTTCTGGAGGACCTTATGTTGACTACCATCATCTAGTTCAGTGGTTACCAAACTTTGGTCTCCAGATGTTTTGGACTCCAGCTCCCAGAATTCCCGACAATTGGCCAAGCTGGCTAAGGCTTCTGGGGGTTAAAGTAATAATAATAATAATAATAATAATAATAATAATAATTCTATTTCCCGCCTCTCCCTGCGGATCAAGGCAGGATCCCATCAATATCAGCTATACAATTTACAAAATACACAAAAGATTAAAAACATCCCACAATATACAGTAAAATATAATACAATACAATACTAGTTAACGCTAGTCAGCCAGCAATATTACAGTAGGGGAAAGAACGCATCTGATTCATCTGTTTTTCCATATAATCAAATCGGGGTGGGAATCTTCACTATAGCAGGTCAGGTGGATATGCCCACTGGAAGAGATCTGTCTTTAATGCCTTCTTAAAGGCTTCTAATGATGTAATGAGACGGATCTCTTCTGGCAAGCTGTTCCATAATTTTGGGACCGCGGCTGTAAATGCTTTTTGGGAAGTAGTGACCAATCTGGGTTTGGGTTTTTTTTTTTTTGTACTTGGAAGACTAAACTTTAGGAACCGTGATCTAGTTGAACTTCCCTGTTTGCCAACACTGGCCAAACAGAAGCTTCTGGGAAGCTCAGACATAGGACAGAAAGTAGACTTTGGCAGAAAAATGCTGCAGCTTCCAGAATCTCTGGCATGACCACTGGCTCTTTGGTGTTTTCTTCAGATACATTGATAAAATACAGTGTGTGCCATAAGTACTGTATATACTCGACTATAAGTCAACCTCATGTACTGTATAAGTCGAGGGCAGGTTTGGGGGCCAAAATTATGGATTTTGATATGACCCGTGGATAGGTCGAAGGTAAAACCTAAGGGCATGTAAGAAAGATCTAAAGGACGAAGCAAAAGAAAACAATGCCAAAGAAATTACAAAATTCCAGGAAGCGTAACTATTCACACTAAAGGCTGGAAGGATGAGAGAGCAGAGGGGATGGATTATAGCCTTGCCTTTCACAGAGGATGGTTCTCTTTTTATAATTCAAATTAAAGGACAGGACTTAAATTGACCTGTAGATAAGTCAACTCTGGGTTTTGGGGCCAATTTCTTGACTGAAATTTCTAGACATATACATGAGTATATGCCGTATTTAAACACAGTTGCATAGGTATGGGGTCTATATGAAATCAGTCTTTAAAAAGAAACCCCACTAAATTTATCCCCTACCCCAGTTTCCTTGTTTTACTGAAACACATTTATTTCTTTGGTAGCTGTATTCATATTCTTAAGTGAATATTAGAATGTTTTCAAGTCTTCCTCTGCAGGATGCCTGATTCTTCCTATCCCTGCTCCATTTCGGCAAATCTACACATACCTACCGGATCCCTTCATGCTATTTTATTTCTCTGTGGTCACCATTTTCAGGTGTTTATATCTGTTGAAGAAATGGATTCGGCAGAGAAAGACCCAAAGGCACAGGAAGACGCATCCATGGTGGGTGGTTGCATCGACGCGCCAACAGTGATTGTGGCAGTGGAACAACAGCAGTCAGTAGAGTTTGACTCTCCAGATTCGGGTCTCCCATCTTCCCGGAATTACTCAGTCACTTCAGGCATCCTCTCCAGCATTGATGATGGGCAGAGTGTCTGCTTTGAGGATGGGACAGAGGAGGAGACGGTCCCTGATCCACAGAGGCCGGATCCAGAAAACAGTCTGCAAATCAAGGGTTTGGAACTCAAGGGATCGGAAATGGAGGCGCCGATGGGTCCTCAGACGGACTGTAAGCCAACGGCAGAGGAGAGCATCTCTATGTGTTTGGCAGCTTATACGGTAGGTGACTGCTAGGTGTGTTTTTGAATTGAGGATAGAGACCTTGTGCATGCCTGTCCAAATACTGCATTTGTCCCCTGACTCTTTTCTGGATTCTTTTACCATCTGTTAAATAGCTGGATGGATGATAATTGTGTCACTCTATTCTGCTTTGGTCAGGCCCCACCTGGAATACTGTGTCCAGTTCTGGGCACCACAATTCAAAAAGGATGTTGAGAAACTGGAGCATGTTCAAAGGAGGGCGACTAAAATGGTGAAGGGTCTGGAAACCATGAAGCCCTATGAGGAACGACTCAGGGAGCTGGGTATGTTTAGCATGGAGAAGAGAAGGTTAAGAGGTGATATGATAGCCCTGTTTAAATACTTGAAGGGATGTCATATTGAGGAGGGAGCAAGCTTGTTTTCTGCTGCTCCAGAGACTAAAACACGGAACAATGGATGTAAGCTCCAGGAATGGAGATTCCACCACATCAGGAGAAACTTTCTGACAGTAAGGGCTGCTCGACAGTGGAACATGCTCCCTCAATGGAGAGTGGTGGTAAAAGACTGGATGGCCATCTGTCGGGGATGCTTTGATTGAGAGTTCCTGCATGGCAAGAGGTTGGATTGGGTGGCCCTTGTGGTCTCCTCCAACCCTGCAATTCTATGATGACCAGGGTTGCAGTGCAAAAATAGAAGCAGGGGTGGTTTATTGTGGGTTTTTTGGACTATGTGGCCATGTGCTAGAAGAGTTTATTCCTGAGGTTTCACCAGCATCTGTGACTGAGATCATCAGAGAATGCTCTGAAGATGCCAGCCACAGCTTCTGGGGAAACGTCAGGAATAAACTCTTCTAGAAAAGGCCTCATAGCCCGAAAAAACCACAAAAAACTATGGATGCTGGCCATGAAAGCCTTTGAGTTCACAGAAGTAGGGGTGGCTATGCTAAAACTCAAATCAGAATCACAGGAAGGAGCAGCAGTCAGCACCAAAGCAAATCAGACTGCTCCAAAAGCACACAACTGCAAAATTGATGTGAGATAAAGCAATACACGGGCATGCGTCTGTTAACAAAGCCTCTGATAAAGAAGTGCCTTTTTTCCAAAGCAGCATGCCTGCAATAAGCAATGCAGTTCCCTTCATCTGGGATACAACGGGATTCTCTTCTAAGCAGTCCTACTGCAGCTGTGTGCGCATGCCTACAACAGGCAAGGTATGCATTCTACCTGCGCACGCATGAACAGCAAAACAGACAAAAGGGAGAGCAAAAGTCTGCTTCACCAGCCAAGCACATAAAAGCATAACTCTTGGAAAATTGAAGTTGAAAACATATGGAATAGTAAAGATTGAGAACCACTGGTGTACCTATGCCATGTTACATACAGACACGCATTTCTGCACCAGGGATAATCCTGATTATGTTGAGTTCTCTTCCAAGAGTATGAATATATAGTTAATTGCAGAACCAAATCGATCCTACATTGCAATAGCCACAGAAACCTAAAGTTTTCTTTGTGCAAGATAAATAAGATCTGAAAATAAAAATGCAGTTACTCCCTGAGCTTGAACATTAGCTTTGGCTGAAGGCCTGCACTGTCTGGTTTTGGTTTTTGTCTTTGTAGTAACAGCAACCTTTAGTGGCATCTCTTGTATCCTTTCCCTGCAGATACTTATTTTGTAAAAAGGCAGACATCCTACTCCCATAGAAATGGATCATCTGAGATGGAATGGCTTGTGCCCGGTTTTGTTCACCAACACGTTTGTGACTTTTGTTTGTATCTTCCAGATAGAAATGTTGGACACTGTTGCCTTAAACTTGCACAGGATTGATAAAGACGTTCAGAGGTGTGATCGCAATTACTGGTATTTCACTGCTGAGAACCTCGAGAAGCTTCGAAACATCATGTGCAGGTGGGTTAATCTGTAGTATATGATGAAGTTTAGCTTATGAAATGAAGGCTGTCAGAGTGGAGTGGAGCTTGGGACATGAAGAGTATATACACTGCTTTAAAGGACAGAGCCTGGTTGTGCCTTGTTTCCCCCCAACTCCCTTGGACTTGCTTAGGCCAGCATTATTGTCACAACTCCCATGGGCTTTCAAATATAATAATAATAATAATAATAATAATAATAATAATAATAATAATAATAATAATAATAATA
>NC_056532.1:11866384-11910382 GCF_019175285.1 Sceloporus undulatus
CTTTATATATCGCCTCTCTGTCAATGACAATTGAAGCGGCTTACAAGTTAAAAATTACATACAGAATCCCATATCCCAATATCCCACCCTCCCCTAAAACATCAATTAAACAATTAACAATTTAAAATTGTACATTAAAATAAACAAATGGAGCAAATCGCGGATTCAAAGGGGTGGCAAGTTCAGGATTGGTGACCAAGTTTTCTGTTCAGGACAGGCCTGAATGCATTATTCTTGTATTGGTGTCCATCTGTCTAAGTTATTCTTTCTCACCTTCAGTGAGCCCTCCACATTCGTTGGGTTTAGGGGCGCAGGACCACCCACTATTTTTTTTTTTTTGTATCTGAGAAAACACCTATTTAGGAATCTCTTGGTCCTCCATTGCAACTCTATAGTCAATCTCCAACTGAAGTTGACCATAGACTCATGCTGGAGGACCTACGAATGCCTACAGAAGTGTTTTCTCTAGGTATCTCTAGGTCAGTGATGGCGAACCTATGGCACACATGCCAGAGGTGGCATTCAGCGCCCTCTCTGTGGGCACATGTGGGTTTTGGGTTACAGTTTGGACACTCGGCCTCAAAAAGGTTCACCATCACTGCTCTAGGTCTTCCATTGCAACTCTGTGCTCAACCTCCAACAGAAGTTGACTGTACATTCACACTGGAGGACCTACCAATGCCTACAGAAGTGTTTTCTCTAGGTATCTCTAGGTCTTCCATTGCAACTCTTTGGTCAACCTCCAACAGAAGTTGACCATAGAATTATGCTGGAAAATCTACAAAGAGTATTGTTTGCTCTGAGAATCTCTAGGTCCTCCATCATGCCTTTATGTTTAACCTCTGGCAAAGTCACATTGGAGCACCAAAAGTCAAAGCTGCAGATGTGGAGGGATGACTGTACACTGTAGATATAATGCAGTGTGATACTACTTTATCTGCCATAGCTCCACATCTTAGAGAACCCAAGGGTTTGTAGTTGGTGAGGCACCAGCCCTCTTTGGCAGAGAAGGCTAAAGACCTTGTAAAATGTCATATCTCAGGATGGCACTACTGCACTTAAAGTGGTGCTAGACTGCATCATTTCTGCAGTGTAGATGCACTCTGTGCAGTAGTCTTGTGTTTTGTTTTAAATGAAGGAATGATGAGAATGGTCCATCTGAGATGGACATGCAGTAAACACCTCTTCCAATTGAAGACACCTTTGAACCAAAGTCACACACACAGCATACCTACCAATGCTGCTCCTTTGACAATGTCTCTTTGCTGTACATAGGATCACAACACCATCATACTCAGAGGACCCATTCACCCCAGTGTGATTTAAACTTTTGTAAATGTGCTTAAGTTTTTTGTGGGGTTTTCTGGCTATATATGGCCATGTCCTAGAAGAGTTTATTTCTTATGTTTCCCCAGCATCTGTGGTTGGCATCTTCAGAGAATGCTGGCATGGAAATGAGCGTTCACATGTGTAGGTTTGCAAGTCTCTTAAAGACTTCTCTGGGCATTACTCGGTCCTCCAGCGCGATTCTGTGGTCAAATTCTGTTGGAGGTTGACCATAGAGTTGTGATGGATGAAGCACCTCTTCAAATAGGGACTTGGTTCAAATAGGATCCTATTTTATTTGGGGACTCCTTCTGAAAGCATCCCCTGAACCAAACTCAGATAAAGTTTAATGTTCGGAAAACATATTCTAGTGTGTCATTCTATCTTTTCCTCCAACTCATCCCACGTTTGCAGCTATGTTTGGGAACATTTAGATGTTGGCTACGTCCAAGGAATGTGTGATCTTCTGGCTCCTCTTATGGTTATACTTGACAAAGGTAAGAACATGTTGTCCTCATGGTCTTCCTCTGGTCATATGTCAGAGCCATGTGACATAGTAGTTTGAGTGTTAGACTACAACTTTGGAGGCCAGGGTTCAATTTCCAGCTTGACCATGGAAGCCCACTGGGAGACTTTGGGCAAAAGTCACATTCTCTCAGCTCAGGGGAAGGCAATGGCAAACCTCCTCTGAACAACTCTTGCCAAGAAAACACCATGATAGGGTTGCCTTAGGGTCACCATAGGTTGGAAACGACTTGAAGGCACACAACAACAACAACTACATCAACAACATGCCCATTTTATGTCATATCTACCAACAGAGCTCTCTCTTATCTGCATTTCAAACATTATTTAGCCAAAAGTGCCCCATTGTACACACAAAGGGGATGTCAGAACCCCTTCATTCATTTATTCATTCGGGGTTCTGTCATGATGAGGTAAAGAGTTTAGATTAAGTCATCTAAGTCAGAATCCACCTTCAGGCAGTCATTCAGGGTGCATTCTGCCATGAGGGTTGGAGAGAGAGAGAGAGAGAGAGAGAGAGAGAGATGGACAGACAGACAGACAGACTGCAGAATGGGGGCCAGTGAATAGGCTCTCACACACAAATAGGGATAGAGATAGATGAGCGTCTATAGAGAGGGAGTAGAGATATAGATAGATAGGCATTTTTGGGAAGGAGGACTGCCACCATGGGGAATGGGCCGGATGGTCACGTATCGCAGACAGGCAGTTTTATGAGGGCTGGATGGGTAACAGATACCTTAGATGCATACATCCTTAGATCTTTCCTAGTTAAAGGAACTAGGAACCAAATGGCTACTTCCTCCCTTCTTCCTCCCTTCAGCACAAAGGGAAGAATTTTACATCAAAGTTGACCAGAAGAAAGTGCCATTTGAAAAAACAACCAAAGGGGAGGGGTCTGGAGGATTTTAAAGTGCTGTCTCTATCTGGAGTTCTCCAGATTCTGCAAAGACGTGGTCCCGGGTGCTTCTACATTATCTTTTACAATAAACTTCTTGTTTTACATTAGTTTTGGTCAGAGCAATCCCAAGTCTCATAGGGGAGATAGCAGGTGGCTTGGAGGAACCCAGATGTTTGCAACTTTAGTGATTCAGGAGTGTGATAATGGGAACTGACATGTTACGTTAATGGGGCTTTTAATTTCTCATTTCATACTTTGCATGCATGCATGTTCGGTTAGACCGTTAGAGGGTTTAAAATGGATTTGTCACATTGATTTTTGACAAAAGGTTTATGTCTTAAAACGAAGAGTAAATTGGCTTCCCCCCAAATACAATTAATATAGGCTGTGCTATTGCAGAGTTATCGCAAAAGGGTTTATTAGTCCTGAGATTTATTTTAATAGAAGTGCTTGATTGGTTGGATTAGGATGCAGGCCAAATCAAGTCAACAACAACAACAATAATGTTTTATTTATATCTCACCTCTCTAGAAGGATCTAGCAGTATAGTATGTAGAGTATGTAGAAAGATCTTGATGCACCTTTGAGACTAACTGAAATAAAGAAGTCCTAGACTAAAGTCTGCTTCCAATGTCAATGTATCAAAGCATGTGTAGGATTCATTAGAAGGCCGATTAATAAATATCTTTTTATGGTCATAGTTCACATAAATTAAGAGCTCTTTGGTTCTTATTTCAGATGAGTTGGCCTATAGCTGCTTCACCCATCTGATGAAACGGATGAGCCAAAATTTCCCCAATGGAGGTGCCATGGACACACATTTTGCAAACATGCGGTCCCTTATCCAGGTAAATCTTTGTAGCCAGAGGCTCAGTCCAACACAGTTGTCCAGTTTACTATTTAAAATGAAGGTGGACGAAATGAGGGATTGGTAGGTTGCAATATGAGACAGCATAGGCAATGGGAAGGAATGCTGGGAGCTGGAATCAAAAAACAACTGGAAGGCCATACTTTGCTTGAATTAAAAGATCTGTAGCTTCTTTGTTTTGCAACAAAAGTTTTGGCCACAGAGGATTCACCCACCTGGAACTGAACTTCTTGTCATTGCCTGTTGAACAAAAATGCCTCTCATGGGCCCCATACGTTCTGAAACTGTCCCCAGGTCAACTGGATGGGCATTGTGGTCATCTTGGTACAAAAAGGGTTTTGGTAAGGCATCAGAAGGGTGCCCCCTCCATAAAAAAAAACCCTTGTGTGCCAAAGTAACCTTGCAACCTCTGACTGTTTCTCAAACCCCAAAGAAAACCAGAGGCACCTTAGAAACTGCAAAGCCGAGGCTCTGCTAATCAGGGTGCATCCACACTGTAGAATTAAGGCAGTTTGACACCACTTTAACTTCCATGGCTCCATCCTACAGAATCCGAGGTTTGTAGTAAGGTGTGGCACCAGCACATTTTGGCAGAGAAGACTAAAGACCTTGTAAGACTCCAAATGATGTTTGAAGCGTTTATGATGTTCCAGCATTTATAAGTGGTGTTGAACTGCATTATATGTACAGTGTAGATGCACTCTAAGTCTTTATCCCTCCTTTGAAAAATGGTCTGGTGTCAGCTTAATCACTGCAAGGCTCCTTCCTTGAATTCATAGGCAAAAACTTTTGGGGGCTAACCTTACAATTCCTTTTTCTGTGGTCTTCGATCATCAAGATTAAAATCAGAAAGCGTTGCAAGTCACTGATCGTGAAGCTGTGTTTTGTCTAATACTCTCCATTCATCACAATAAGACCTGAAGCATGATTTCATTTCCATTTGGTGTTTATGGTGTGGGTTGTTTTTATTATTTTACAGATTCTGGATTCTGAACTCTTTGAACTGATGCACCAGAATGGAGATTACACTCACTTCTACTTCTGTTACCGCTGGTTTCTTCTGGATTTTAAAAGAGGTACATTTTTTGCACCTAATAATGATTCTACAG
The DNA here is from genome assembly GCF_019175285.1 of Sceloporus undulatus. NCBI lineage: Eukaryota > Metazoa > Chordata > Lepidosauria > Squamata > Phrynosomatidae > Sceloporus > Sceloporus undulatus. The sequence continues at coordinate 11,871,114 of NC_056532.1, forward strand.
ACCTTGGAGGGGAAGAAAAATACCCCTCTTATTTTGGACCACAGCTCTCAGAAACCCCATGCTGGTTGGAGGGGGTCTGGAAGCTGTTGTTTAAAAGTAACTTGTCCAAACTCTGGAAAGAATATTAGAGATCATCTAGCCAGTGGTCCTTAACCAGTGGGTCGCGAACCCTTTCACAGGGGTTGCCTAAGACCCAGGGTTGGCGCCATCATCTATGGCCCCATACAGACAGGCCAAAATAAAGCTGCTTCGGGTCACTTTGGAGGTATGCTGTTTAAATGATGCATGTGTCCCAAAAGTCTGGAAGCCATGCCAAAGCCACGATTCAGTCCTAAGGACTGGGGCACAGCTTTGGAGCAGCTTCCGGACTCTTAGGACGCATGCATCATTTAAGCAGCATACCTCCAAAGTGACCCGAAGCAACTTATTTTGGCCTGTCTGTATTGGGCCTATAATACTCTAATGCCTTGGTTTTCAACCTGTGGGTCACAGCATTAGGAAGGTTGAGAATCTTAGCCTTCCTGATTCTGTGTCACGTTTCACAAAAAAGTCAAATGGCTTTTGGACTACAAGTCCCCGAATGCCAGCTTCCATGTTGCTGATGACAAGTGCCAATTTCCAATGTTGGCTGATGGGCATTGTGATCCTGACTGGCAGTGAATTTCAAGGTCCCTCCCCATTGTTTTTCTGTCACTTGACCTCTTTCATTAAACACAACACATTCACACACATACACACATACCAGGGATGGTACCAGGGACCTTGTCCTTGCCAACCATGGCCATCTGGATGGTCATCTGTCAATGGGGATGCTTTGATTGAGAGTTCCTGCATGGCAGGGGGTTGGACTGGATGACCCTTGGGGTCTCTTCCAACTAGGATTCTGTGATTCTATGCTTCTAACCATGTCCTCCATCGCTATCAACTCGTCCTCGGGGACTTTTTATAAACTTGATGATCCCCCATTATGGGGAAAACTGTTGACATTTCTATGCGCTTGAGTAATTGGATGCTCTTTGTAATGTCTATTCCTCCCCTTCAGAATTGTTGTACGAGGATGTATTTACAGTGTGGGAAGTTATTTGGGCAGCAAAGCACATCTCTTCAGAACATTTTGTACTTTTCATTGCCTTAGCACTGGTGGAGGCCTACCGAGAGATTATCCGCGATAACAACATGGACTTCACCGATATCATCAAGTTTTTTAACGGTAAGGGAACAAAGTTCGGAGTGGCGTTGGTGCTGGTTGTTTTTCCATACAGTGTGTGTGTGTATTGCTTTCAAGGTCTAAACATCCCCTTTTGGTTTGCAGCGCAAGACCACAAGCTTGGTATCTTTGTTCTAAGCAAAGATTAAAACTAATCTTTGCTGCATCTTTGGGGGTTTGAAAGAACCTTTTGTGCTCATGGCAGAAGATCGGAAAAAAAGGAACGACGAGTTTGCTTCCGCTCACTGCTGTTTTAAACTGGCTCCAGTTTTACTTCTTAGGGTGCCTTATGTTTTGGACAACTCCCATAGGCTCATAATTACAATGCGAGGATGAAATAATAAATAAAATACAGTTGGCCCTTGTTATCCGCTGGGGTTTGGTTCCAGGACCCTCTGCGGATAGCAAAATCTGTGGATGCTCAAGTGCTGATATATACAATGGTTCAGTAAAATGGTCTCTTATATAGGTTTGCTTTTTGGAATATATATATATATATATATACACATACACAGTGGGTCCTTGGTATCCGCTGGGGTTTGGTTCCAGGACCCTCTGCAGATAACAAAAATCCGTGGATGCTCAAGTCCCATTAAAGACAGTGGCATAGCAAAATGGTGTCTCATATATAAAATGGAAAAATCAAGGTTTGCTATTTGGAATGTACACCTTTTTGGGAATATTTTCAAGCCATGGATGCTTGAATCTGTGGATAAAAAAATCCGTGGATAAGGAGGGCTGACTGTATTTTTAAATATTTCCAAACCCTGGATGGTGGAATCCATGGATAAAAAATATGTGGATATGGAGGGCTGACTATAGTAATGACATATATAGCAACTAGGGTGCTACTTACTTTGTGACTTTGGGCCTATGGAAGTTGTGTCTAAAACACTAGGATGGACCACAAACAGATAATTAGATTAATGCGTATCAAGTATATTGCTCCAAGAGCCCCTTAATCTCTCCAGCAAACTGGTCCCATATACATCTCAGGTAAAGTGGCCTTTAGTCAGATCTAGCATTGATTTTGCTGTGTTGTTGCTATTGTTCAGTTGTTGTTGTGCCTCATTTACATTTATACTGGCTGCCTGGCTTTTAGGAGTCAGATATGATATGGAGGTGTCCTGCGCGCCTCCGGGAGCCCTAAAAAGAACTCGCTCCTGGGTTAAAACTCGATCACATACTTTGTTGTGTCTTTTATAACCAGTGCTATAACCGGCTTATTGAGAGGCAAGCCGGGTCGTTCTGAATTATTTTACATTTTATATTAATTATTTTGTATTTTATATTGTTGTTGCAAAATTAAATGGTCAGAGTGGATGCAATCCCATGTCCACCTTGGAGGAAAGGCATGGTTATACATGTGGGTTTTTGCTCAAATCTCCAAGGTTTATTTGCTAGCAGCCGCTCCTAATTCCATCACAGGGTTATGTTTAGAGGGAATATTAAAGAGGGGCATGCCCCATATAATGTTCCATGTCCTATGGGTGCTGTAGTTTGCACCTTATTTCTTTGCATTCCCATGCGCTGAGCCTCTTTGTTTCGCTCTCAGGTCTGGGAGTATAGCTCCAGAGTGCTGTGGGATTTGCATGTTGCTCCATGGGACAAAGCTCAGGCCAAGCCTTTAACCTCTCCAGCAAACTGGATAAGGAATTTGTCTCGTAAGCAAGATCATGCAACCTGGGGTACTCCAAACGTTGCAGAATGGCAATCAATGGTGGAATTCCAAGTATAGCCGTCTTAGAAGTTTATCACACTAGGGAGATCCCACTGAAAAACTGGATTTAAACTAGATTCGAATTTAAAGAAAACTTGCAAATGCGGAGAGTTTATCACACTAAATGACCCCCAAAGTGAAATAACGCGAAGTTAAACTGAACGTAAAGCAGAGAAAAACGGCAGCTTTTTACTTTGGGGGGGTTTCCGACAGACGCCGCCTGGTAAACTTTGGGCATTTGCAGGTCTTTTGGCTTTAAATCTAGTTGAAATCCCGTTTTTCTTCGGGATTTGTGATAAACTGTAGCATCAGTATGTAGAGAGATCTTGTAGCACCTTTGAGACTGACTGAAATAAAGAAGTTGGCAGCATAGCAAGAGCTGATGGGCAAGAAAGAAAATGGCCAGGTAAACCACTGACAACTCCTTGTGTATCCAGGGCTGTGCAAATACTATAATTCCATAGGAGATCACAAAGGCCTGAATACTATTGCTAGTCCCAATTGAAGTGGATTCAATGGAATTAATGGGATTTACTTTGGATGACCTTATTCATTTGGTGGATCTATGTTTGCTGGGACTGGCCAGTAGAATTTAGTAAAGGAACGGGAACCATGCAACCCTCCAGATGTTGTTGGACTGCAGGCCCCAGCAACCCTTGCCAACCTATCCAATGGTAAGGTGGTGCTGAGAGTTGCAGTCCAATGGCATCGGAAGGGACACAGCTTTCTTATATGATTTAACTGAAAGAACTCTGAATGTGGCTTTCAACTTGGTTGCAAATACCTGCACCTTGGAGATGTTACATTTTTTGCTTTGAATCCAGCCACAGTGGATGCTGGGAACTGTAGTTGAACAAAAAGGAACTGTTCCAAGAAGTGTTGAGGCTACAAAATGTGGTGGCCTGTGTCTATTGAATGTCAGAAGCCAAAGGTGGGCAAGGCTGAACAGAATGCTTTTAAAGAATGGCCTGGGGTACTATATTGTTTTAATGTATTTTAAGCATTTTTATCTTTTTAAAGCATTTGAAATTTTTGCATTGAATTTGCTTTAGTTATTATAGTAATTTAATCCTATTTTAATGTAATGTTTCTGTCTGTTGTTTTTTAAGGTTGTAAGTCGCCCTGAGTCCCAGTCTTGGGAGACGGGTGGGATATAAATACTACTACTACTACTACTACTACTACTAATAATAATAATAATAATAATAATTAATAACTGTGGTTGTGAAGTGAAACAAGGGCTCTTGCAAAGCTCACTGCTCCCCCAGAAGTGGAACCATTATTCACCATTATTTAATGGGTATAATTTCCATTGATCAAGCTTTTCTGGGTGGATCTTTTCAAAAAGACATTCAGCACAGCATGCACAGAGTCCCACTAACATTTTACTAACCCCTTGCGTCTGTGTGCGCATGTGCTTTTGTGCAGAGATGGCCGAACATCACAACGCCCAGGAGATCCTGAAGATTGCAAGGGACTTGGTCTGTAAAGTGCAAACGCTGATCGAGAACAAGTGAGCCCAGAGGCGAGCAGACGGAGGAGCAACTGGCGTTGCTGGCGAAGCCTTTCTGGGACTTTATTTGGGGGGGGGGAGATGGGGAGAGCGCATACCTGCACTGGTCACTTCAACCGATGTTTAAATTGCATCTTCCATGTAATGTAGTAAATACGTCAGATGTTTCATCAGAAAACAAGGGAAGGTTTGGAGAGCAGCCCAAAGGTGTTGTGTGTGTGTATGTGTATGTGTGTGTGTGTGTGTGAGTGAGTCCTCATTCTGATCAGTGAATGTTGGCACCCTCCAAGTGCTTCTTGCCTATTTTGTTTTCCCCGTCTGTTGCATTTCTCAGTCGCTTAAGTGCCTCCCCACACTGGGATGCCCAGCCGGTAAGGTTTATAGGAGGAATCTTTCCTCCTTTACCACCATGCCAGTTGCAAGTTGAATCTTGCACCTAAATTTTGCAAGGCTTGTCCACTTCATAGTACCCCAGTGGAGAGGTAACCAAACGCAGCCTTGGTCATGCAAGAACATCTCCTGTTCGAAGCGGTGGAGGTTCCTACAACTCTTTCTCCTCCTTGGATAGGAATCTGAGTAGGCCGAGTCAGGGCCTCCTTTTGCTTATAAACCCCCAGTGCCTCTGCAGCTTGTGCAAATGAGAGGCAGTCATCTCCCTCCACTTCTTCCCCACCTCCCACTTTCAAGGCTTACTGGGAAAAGACCAGTGGGAATAAGTGCCAAATGCAGGTTTCCCTCTTGTTACGAAAGGGATTTCGTACTTCACTCTGGAATGGTTTGGTTAACCATTTGGGGGGCATCAAGAAAACAGACCCCGGCAAATACAGGCTTCCCTCTTGCTATGAAAGGGATTTCGTACTTCGCTCTGGAATGGTTTGGTTAACCATTTGGAGAGCATCAAGAGAACAAACCCTGCCAAATACAGGTTTCCCTCTTCCTATGAAAGGGATTTCGTACTTCACTCTGGAAAGGTTTGGTTAACCATTCAGAGGGCATCGAGAAAACAGACCTTAGGAAAGGGAGTTCATATTTCACTCTGGAATGGTTTGGTTAACTGTTTGGAGAGCATCAAGAGAACAAAGCCTGCCAAATACAGGTTTCTCTCTTCCTACGAAAGAGATTACATATTTCACTCTTGAATGGTTTGGTTAACCATTTGGAGAGCATCAAGAAAACAGACTCCAGCAAATACAGGTTTTCCTCTCCTTACGAAAGGGATTTCATACTTTGCTCAGGAATGGTTTGGTCAACCATTTGAAGAGCATCAAGAGAGCAGACCCTGCCAAATACAGGTTTCTCTCTTCCTATGAAGGAGATTTCATACTTTGTTCTGGACTGGTTTGGTTAACCATTTGGAGGGCATCAAGAAAACAAACCCTGCCAAATACAGGTTTCCCTCTTCCTATGAAAGGGATTTCGTACTTCACTCTGGAATGGTTTGGTTAACCATTTGGAGAGCATCAAGAAAACAGAGCCTGTGGTCCATTAAAGGTGAAAAAAGAATCAGAGTAGAGAACATAGCAAGCATTCTGGGTGATATGCCTAGGTTTTTCTCCTTAATTCTGAGGGCTAGAAATTTTTTTATAGATTGGATGCTCAAAGGGGCATTGAATTCAATGGATGCATGGGGCGCAAGTTATGTGAGAGAGGCATCTTTCTCTAGTGCCAGTCTCATGCCAGTCTCGGTTTGTTCTGTAGATCTGCATGATCACATGGGGAAACGGCCTCCTTGGTTTGCACAGCCTTTCATTTCCAGCTTGCGGTGTGCATATGCGCGCGCATGTGTGTGTCTTCGCATGTGTCCAATTTGGAGTTGAATTTTCTAACTGCAGCCACCCTCCCAAAAGCCTGCATGGTGGCGCAAGTGCCACAGAAGGGGGAGTGGGGCACATGCCCTGAAAGCGTCATTGAGCTGTGTTCGGGTGCTCTTTCTTTTCTTGTTTTCCTTGGAATCCAAGACAAAACTTCTATCAGGAAACGTGACTTCTTTTGTAATGCTGGCATGCTCGCTGTCCCTTCTGTCTGTCAGGTTTCACCCCCTTTTTTGTGCCCAGTGTTTGACCCATGCATGGTTCTGCTGGACAGTCTCATGGCAGAGGACAAAACGGCGTTCTTCTTTCTCTACGTTTTCACTTAGCGGAAAGGTCTACGTGACAAAAAAACAATAACACCCTTCACACCGAGGGGATAGATGTTTTACAAAATCGAAGCATTGCACTGTGTTTTTGGAGAATGTATTATACGACACTTTACTACGTTAAAAACAACAACAAAAAATTAATGATTTAACTGTGGAAACTTTGTTGTACTTGTTTATTATACCGTCCTGGCATCATGAGTATTTTATGAATATTGTGGACTGCCTTATTTATTTTTTTCAGGAGCAGAATATATATATATATATATACACACACACACACACACACACACACACACACACACATATCGTTGAAAGATTTTTCTAATGGATGCCATGTGTTCTTTTTTTAATTGTGCCGCCCATCATCCCCTTGCATGAATGTTAAGAAAAGGCCCACTGGCTCTGGCCAGAGGACCATCTGTGCTGGCAGGACGCTTCCCATTGTGGCATGAGCTCTTCCCTGGCACCAAGAGTTGGCATTCAATGGCACCCCGAGCACCAACTTGCAAGCCACCTCGTCCTCGTCCAATCCATTTGTTTGCAAGGGATGCAGGATAGGATTTGATATGCAAGTAGGCCACTGCGTTAAGAGAGAAAGTGAGGTGCCACATGGAGAGTGGCAGAAGCCACCTCTTCCATCTGGAGGGAAATCCAACCGTTGCATTGGCACAGTGCGTGTTTGTCTGCCGCTCTCCTCGTCTCTGAGAGCGTCAGCTGGCCCAAAATGGTGGAGAGATGCTTCTTTTTCTTTCTTTTTGTAAAAATGATAAATTGTCCAAGATAGGAAGCTGCTTTGTAACATGCTGACCCAACCGTGCACCTACTTCCGTAAAGGCAACACGGTGGATTGCAATGCTCCAAGCTGCCCTGCTGTATTTGGAACGGGTAAGAATCCAAACTCAGACTTTGCCCACGCAAAGAGGAAACTCACCTGGAGTCAATGGTGGAGGACAAAAATTGTGTGCAGGGAGATACAGGCGTTGTTGTTGTGTGTCTTCGTTTCCAACTTATTGCAATCTTATTGTTATAAGAACAGACTGGGATGTTGTACCATCTCAAAAAAATCTGATACGATTTACATATGTCTATCTATCTATATACACAGTATCAGATTTTGAATGCCAATTCTTGCTGCCAGGGAAGAGCTGATGCTTATCTTTTTAAAGGTGATTTATTCTTTTATTAACTATCTGTTTTAATACTGTAATAATTTAATTCCTTTTTAACGTACTTTTTCTATGTTTTTAATCGTGCTTTTTTTTAATGCTGTGAATGCAGAGTCCCATTCCTGGGAAAAGAGCAGCATACAAATAAATATAATAATAATAATAATAATAATAATAATAATGAGAGCGAGTGGGTTTCCATGGCCAAGCAAGGATTCGAATCCTGGTCTCGAATCACAGTCCACTCTTCAAGCTGTAGCCCAATCTTTGACAAGAGTCATGCTGGTTCTTATTACTAGCCATCAGACCTTCTATTATTATTATTATTATTATTATTATTATTATTATTATTATTATTATTAATGTTGGCGTATCTGTCCTGTGTTTTTGTTGGTCAGATTTATTCAGAGGTTTGCCATTGCCTTCCCCTGAGGCTGAGTGTGACTTGCCCAAGGCCAGCCAGTGGATTTCCATGGCCAAACGGGGATTCGAACACTGGTCTCCGGAGTCACAATCCTAGTCCAAGCTCCAAGCTGGTGCCGGTACTGAGACCGGAGGGTGAAAGTTACAACAAGCTTTCAGGAAGCTCTTCACAAGAGGGTGCCTGAAAAAAGGAGGTTCGCCATCAAACTGAAAGTGGGAACAGATAGCAGAGAGGTAACACTTAATGGATGCGAGGCACAGCCATGAATCCAAAAGTGTCATCAGGAACTCCAGCACCAGCAATGCGGGGATGCTTTGTGACTTCCTGCGTGGCAGAATGGGGTTGGACTGGGTGGCCCTTGGGGTATCCTCTGACTCTACAATTCTATGAATATGTGCCCACAAAAACACAGATCCTAAGAAATATGGAAACCCTTGGTGAAGTCACCCTCTCCCTGAGAGGAAAGCAACGGCAAAACCACTGCAGGCAAATCTTGCCACGATAAAAATGAGACAGGTTTGCCTTTGTGTTTCTGCAAGTCGGGAACAACTTGAAGGCACGCAGCAATGGCCAAGAACCAATGAGGTCTCCGAAAAGTTCAGGGTGTCCCCAAATTTGCAAAAGTAGGGAGAGGAGAGAACAAATCCTCCCAAACATAAATCCGAAAGGCTACCTGTTGCAGCTTGTTTTTTAGGTGCTCCAGCGGAGATGACCTGAATCGAAAGGTTCAAATTGCAAAGGAGGAGATTTCAAGACAGCGTTCCTGATGGTGAGAGTTGTTTGATATTGGGACAGATTGCCTTGGTCGGTGGTGGGTTAGAATCACAGAATCCTAGAGTTGGAAGAGACCACAAGGGTCATCCAGTCCAACCCCGCCATGCAGGAACTCTCAATCAAAGCATCCTTCTCTGGAGCTTTTGGAGCATGGCTGGGAGCCACCTGAAGGTTTTCTGCAATGGCAAGGACCTATGGACCCATTCTGATTCCAGTTGAGGTCAAGCATACTAGAAAAGGTGAAGCAGAAAGAGTGGAAGGCCGCATGCTAGATGGATGGACTCTAGTAAAGGTATACATTTTCAGAAACTAATTTGAGCCGTGGAGGAAAAGAGTCTTGGAGACCTCTCATCCACAGGGTTGCCATGGGTCGAGATCAACACGAGGGCAGTTAGCACAACAAAAATGGTCAGTAGTCAAGAAACGTGTGTGCAAGGTGCTAGTGTGAAATGATTGTCTGGAGGAGGACATGACAGTCCGTCCAACTGAAACCCTGAACAGTCTTGCTTGTATTAGGACAGAACTGAGTTGGACTCCCAATTTAAACGTCATTAGTATAGGTTGACTTTTCCTATGCGTTTCACATTTAGATCTGGGTCCCATCTTCAAGATGTCTCATGATGTACATGCAAAATTGGAAAAACTCTGCAATCCAAAGCATTTTGGATAAGGGAGGCTCCACCTGTGTTGCCATCTAGTGCTACTGCAATCCAGTAGTTCTTGGCTTTAGCACTAGGTGGCAAACGAATCTCACTTTCAAGGCAAGCCAGACGCAACAAGTGGAGGGCTATGATGAAATATTGCAGTACACAAGATTGCGACTTGGTGTGCCAGCCAGGAATGCCCACGTCTAGAATCCCGCAGCCAGGCGTGCCAACTTCCAGGAGCCTTGAACGTACATTGGATCTTTTGACCAAAGATTTGGGTATGTGTCCTGCACTGAACAGTTGCCAAGATGGCCTGTGTGGGTCCTTCCAAGTGTATGGTTTGATAGGGCCTTATCTCTTTGCTCCAGTTCTTCCTCTTCCATCTACTAATCACAAAGTTGTAGAGTTGGATGAGAACCCAAGAGGTCATAGAATCATAGAGTTGGATGAGACCACAAGGGCCATCCAGTCTAACCACATTCTGCCATGCAGGAACTCTCAGTCAAAGCATCCCCAACAGACGGCCATCCAGCCTCTGTTTAAAGATCTCAAAGGAAGGAGACTCCACTGCACTCTGAGGAAGGAGTGTGTTCCACTGTCAAACAGCCCTTACTCTCAGGAAGTTCCTCCTAATGTCAAGGTGGAATCTCTTCCGGGAGCTTGCATCCATTGCTCCGGGTCTTATTCTCTGGAGCAACAGAAAACAAGCTTGTTCCATCCTCAATATGACATCCCTTCAAGTATTTAAACAGGGCTATCATATCACCTCTTAACCTTCTTTTCTCCAGGCTAAACATCCCCAGCTCCCTAAAGTGTTCCTCATAGGGCATGGTTTCCAGACCCTTCACCATTTTAGTCGCCCTCCTTTGGACACATGGCTGTAGTTTCTCAATGTCCTTTTTCAATTGTGGTGCCCAGAGCTGGATACAGTATTATTCCAGGTGGGGCCTGACCGGAGCAGAATGGAGTGGCACTATTACTTCCCTTGAGCTAGATACTATACTTCTATTGATGCAGCCTAAAATCGCATTTGCCTTTTTAGCTGCCGCATCGCACATGTTCAACTTGTGGTCTACTTGGACTCCCAGATCCCTTTCACACATAGTCTCCTTCATCCAGGTGTCCCCCATCCGATATCTGTGCATTTCATTTTTCCGCCCTAAGTGCAGAACCTTACAGTCCTCCCTGTTGAAGTCCATTTTGTTAGCTTTGGCCCAGCTTTCTACATACATGACAGTTGACCATCCAACTCTGTTTACAACAAAGAAGAACCCGCCACTGCCCAAGGTTGACTGTTACACTGCCAAGCTCCTCTGTCAAGATGTTTGTCTTAATGTTTAGTTAGAATCTCATTTCTTACGATTTGTAACCATTGTTTTGGGTCCTATCCTCAGCAGCAGCAGAAAACAAGTTCGTCTTCTATTTGACCGCCCTGTAAATATTTAAAGATGGTTGCAGTACTATTATTCCGCCTGGATCTACATGCAAACCCATTGAGCCACCCTGGCTCTCACTATTTCAGCATGCTTTTAACCAAAGGAAACAGCAAGGAAAAAAAATAGTACCAGAATCATTGCTAAAACCATTTTTCAGACTCACAAGCGACAAGGTCCAGTTGTAAGTAGTAGTTTGGGTTTTTGTTTTAAACCTTTTTATTAGACAGAGGATTTCCTTAAAATGCCATAACAAGTCACAGTGATTATAGATGGTTTTACTGAAATGCAAATATACTGAAAGGAAAAAAAAATCGTAACAGGTTTTGTTTTTTTAAATATGGTTTACCCTGGTCCACCAAACCATCTGTTTTTTGAAAGATGCTTATTTTAGTTTTAAAAAGATGCTCTGTCTTTTGTCACCAAAAGGAAAAGGGATCCGTGTTAACGTTGTGTCTAATATTCCTGCAAAAGAATCAGCCTTATTAGCAAAGGCCTTCATTGATAAACGTAGTTATATATATATAACTAGTTATATATACATATATATATGTAGCTACAGGCAGGTAGATATATATATATATATATTTCTAGGATTTCGTTTTTTTTCTTCTTAATCTATGCGAAGTCTCGGTAAAGAGATCAGCCGTTTAAAAAAGACAAACCTACAAAGAAGCAACACATCAAAATAAAAAAGGTGGTGGTGGAAAACAAAATTAAAAGTCTTAAGAACATTATTATAGTCATATTTCACTGATTACATGTAAAAGGGGGGAGAAAGTTAATAATCACCGTGAAGGACTGTCCATTAAATGTTTTTGCTGATTCGGGGAAATTCAAGTGCTGAAGCAGCCCTGGGGGCTCTCCCGTTCCCCCACATTACCAAGTTGCTTAAGGTAAATCAGAAAAGGGAGATCAAAAATGGGGAGGGAGTATCTTCTGCCTGTATCCCGCCCCCGACCTCTTGCACAATCATCTTGGCACTCTCTCACACTCACTCTTGCATACATACACATACACAATCTTTCTAACACATCTCAGAACAGGGACACGGTTGGAATGTACGGAGTTGCTGCTGGCACGAGTTCCTAAGCCAGCTTCAAGGTGCTCACTGGGAACGGAGGCATCGTGACCATCGTCACGGGGTTCAAGACCGTCTGCCCCACCAACTGTTGGTGATGCACCACCTGAGTCCCGACAGCAGGCTTGGCCATCACCGTCGGCTGCCCGAGGCCAGCAGTGCCGTTGACCTGCTGCTGAGAAATGGTGTGGCTGATGTGGCTGACCACTGGTTGGCTGACGGCCACAGGCTGCGGGTAGAGGGGGAGCTGCTGGCTCAGGTGGGCGACGTGGTTGAGGGCGGCCGGGTGCACGGTGATGTGGCCGATGGGCTGGGCCGTGGTGGTCAGCTGGACTGGGCTGGCAGTGGAGGAGGGCGCGATGTGGGCGATGTGCTTGGCTTGGGGCCCTTGAAGGACGTGGTTGACAGTCTGGATGACCGAGGCGTGAGTGGTGGCCGTGTGGGCAATAACAGTCGATTGCACTGTGGAGGCTGCCACCAGGTGAGTCTGTGCAGGGACCATGGCCTGCTGGGGCTGGAGTGGTGGGTGGGTGTGGGGCAGGGCATGCTTCTGCGCCAGGGGCAAGACTGATGGGTGGTGGGTGGCGGTGGTGGGCGCGGTGGCCGCAGCAAGGGGGGGGACCACTTTCAAGAGCTCGGGGTGCTGGCGATGGGTGAGTTTTGGCATTGAGTTCACAGGCCGGTCGTCCTCCATATCCTCATCTATGTTGTCTTCGCCTTCTGCAAAGGGGGAGCAAAAATAAATAAATAGTGAGTTAGTTAACATTCACATATCCACACGTCATTCACATATCCACATTTCACGAAAATTTCATAAATATAAAACACTTCATTCACATATGCACACGTCATTCACATGTGGATGACATGTGATTGAATATGTGATTGATAGAATATGTGACTAATATGTGATTGATAGAATATGTGATTGATTGATAGAATATGTGATTGACAGAATATGAGACTGATAGAGTATGTGATTGATTGAATATGCGACTGATAGATAGAATATGTGATTGATTACTTGCAAGGAAAGTAGTTGCAAAATAAATCAATCAAAAATTATATATATATTGTTAGAAAAACTGGGAGTATTCTTCATAATTTTAACTTGAATTGTAAACTGCCCAGATAATTCTTCTGTTATGTGATTGATAGAATATGGGACTGATAGAATATGTGATTGGTAGAATATTTGACGTGGTCCAGATCCAGGTTGACCAATTCTGTAAGAATAAGGCCTTTGCAGCAGATTTCAGCATGGAGGACAAACAGAAAGAATCCTCAGCAGCTATTCTCAGTGACAGTGGTCCAAAACACTGCAGAAAGAATCTCATTTGATTTCCCTGGTTGAATGCAAAAGAATCTTAGGATCTGTAGTTTATTGTGGCACCAGAGTGCTCTGAAAGAGAAGGCTAAATGTCTCACAAAGCTACAGTTCACAGAATTACCTAACATTTAGCCAGGGCAGTTAAAGTGGTCTCAAACTGGATTGTTTCTGCAGCGTGCTATGGACAAGAGAAAGTTTTTTCCTAGGGCTCATTTCTACTTGCATTAGTTTAAATACTATGGTAAGTACTATATATACTCAACTCTAAGGTGGGTTACAGACCGCCATTTAGGACGCACTCCGCGCGTGCTAGGGTTAGGAAGGGGCGTGCTAGGGTTAGGAAGGGTTGCCCCTTCCTAACTGGCCCCGTTTCCAACACGCGCGGTGCGCGTCCTAAATGGCAGCGTCCATCCACATGGGCGCTGCCATTTTTACGTCTTGGATGCATAGCGTCCAGACGTGCACCGGAAGTGATGCCGCGAGTGCGCACCTCGCGCTTCGCGGCGCCACTTCCAGGGGCCAAAAAGGAGCGCCATTTCAGCGCTCCTTTTTCGCTGCGGCTGGAAACCTTGCGGTTTGGCTGCTGGGGCTTCCCGCTGCAGCTAATGGCAGCGGTGGTGGTAGATCGCCCGCTTTAGGGTGGTCTGTAACGCACCTAAGTCACCCTTATGTATAAGTCAAAGGCAGATTTTGGGGCCAAAATTTATGGATTTTGATATGACCTGTGGATAAATCGGAGGCAATACTTAATAGGCACAGGTGGGGGTGAAAAATAAACACATGCATATCAAAACGGATGAAAAGGCAAAGCAAAGAAAATGGTGACTATATTAGCAGTGACTATACCTTGTAACATTGAATTTTAACCCAGAAAAGATGACCAAACACAACTGCATATATAACTGTCATATACAGAGATGTCTTATTCAAATCTTTCAAAGCCCAATTCCACTTGGGGCTCCTTTGAGGACAAGAGCAAAAGAGTTGTCGCCACCATTTTCCTGCCTAGGCATATAAAATGGTAACAATCAAGGTTTGCTTCTTGGAATTTGTATGTTTCAAACCATGGATGCTTGAATCTGTGGATATAAAATCCGTGGCTACAGAGGGCTGACTGTACTGTACTTACACTGACCCATGGATAAGCCGACGGAGTTTTTTGGGTCAATTTCTGGACTAAAATTGCTTGACTTACACATGAGTATAAGCAATAACTCATGTCAAGAAAATAAAAGCAAAGGAATGGACAGTGTTTTTAAGCAAGCAAACAGGTTTGCATGAACAGGTTTTGCTCTTAGGTGCACAAATGTGCAGACACACAGAGCATGGTGCAGTTAGAACCAAACAACGGTGCCATGAGGCATTTCTGCCGTACCTGATGCAGTCGAGGTAGATGCTTGATCGTCCTCTGGCTGAACTGTCTGTCGGATAATCCGGTCGATTTCCAAGATATCCATCCACTGGCTCAATTCATTCTTCAGCTCTGCCAGCCGCTGCTGTGTGGCAATCTTCTCTCTTGCCAGCCGCTCCATCTCATGTTCATACTCTTTTTCCTTGCGCTTTAAGGTCTACAAAGCGAACACTCCAATCATCATCATCATAAACATAACAACAACACAATATCCATTTAGAAACACTAATCTGAAAATGTGAGAGTATATATACAAACAAGGATATGCAGATTACCAACACAGCGAACAACTAACCATATTCGGAGGGCCAGGTGCAGATTTAAACCAGTGGTGTTGGCCAACCAGCTAAACATTAAATACATTAAATCAGTAAAGGTTTCTATCATCAGGCTTAAATGTTATACTAAGTGACCTGGCAGGTGAATGGGGAACCTGAAGGGTTCTAGTATTCATGTACCTAGTGTGTTTTTAGTGCACCAATAGTGCACCGGGGAAGGGCAACCTCAATGAAACATGCTCTAGTGCGCATTGCACCTTGAATTCGTGTGGAAAAATGGTGAGAAGAAAAACGGTATGGAAACTATCAACCCCTATGAGGAGTGACTTAGGGAGCTGGGTATGTTCAGCCTGGAAAACAGAAGGTTAAGAGGTGATATGAGAGCCATGTTTAAATACTAGAAGGGATGTCCTGTTGAGGATAGAGTAAACTTCTTTTCTGCTGCTCCAGAGCCGCAACAGATTCAAGGTACAAGAAAAAGAGATTCCACCTAAACATTAGGAAGAACTTCCTGACAATAAGAAATGTTCAACATTGCCTCGGAAAGTGGTGGTCTCTCCATTTTAAATAGAAGCTGGATGGCCATCTGTCAGGGGTGCTTTGAGTGTGTATTCCTGCATGGCAGAATGGGGTTGGACTGGATGGCCCTTGGAGGTCTCTTTGGATTCTAGTATTCTATGAAGAGTTGGAAGAGACTCAAAGGGCCAATCGTGGGTCAGTGGCAATTTTACAGAGATTATTTTCAGACCTACGGCTGCACACTTCCTCTTCTTTGTGCCCTTCTAACCCAGCCCTTGTCTTTGCTGTAACTAATGTTCCAGTCCAGCCTTCCCGCAAACTATCAAACCTGCAGCAGAGCAGCCGATGAAGGACTCAAGTCCTGCAACGCAGAAGCCAGGCTGGCTGGGAAGCATGAATGCATGAATCAAGTTCAGTCGTGACGTCGCTACGGCATTTGTGGGCGAGAGGGAGGGAGGCAGCGAGAGCGGCTCCAAAGGATGAGATCAGTCCTCCAGCCGCACGTGATTTGACTCTGCTCCTCCACCACTGTGGTCTGAGTGGAGACTCCAGAGGCCCACTCAAACCAAGCATGAGACACATTTGTAGTGCAACGCAGCCAGTCTTGAGTGCAACAGGCTCCCTGGTGTAGCTTGGTCTTAAAGCACTAAAGGGGACATTTCCCTGTGGCATCTGACAGCAGGTATTGCTCAACAGTGTTACCCATGTCTGGTAGCATTTAGCAGTAGCATGTACATTTCCATACCGCTTATCAGTGAACTCAGCACTCTCTACACCGTTTACAATCTGTAAGCCAATTGCCCCCCCCCCCCCCCCCCAAGGTCGGTCCCCCTTTTCCTGACCTGCAAAAGGATGGAAGGATGAGTCAACCTTGGAACCCTGGGATCGAACTCAAAACCTTGTGGCTGCAGTACTGGCATTGCACCACTGCCACAAGGTTGTGAGTTTGATCCCAGGGCTCCAAGGCTGACTCAGGGCTCTTGTGTGTCACCACTAGGCACTGCTGTCTGTGGCATGGAGTGCAGGAAGCTTGGTGCATAATGAGACAAACCGTTAGGCTAACTAGCTCAGTGCTGGTCACTGGCAGAGCCTTGGTTTAGTTTATTGGCACCGTGCTCCAAGTCCCAGTGAATGCCACCTATTGTATGCTATAAGAAGCTGGCTCATGCACAGTCAGAACATAGCTGCATTTTTGGACTACAACTCCCAGTATCCTGCAGTCAGCATGACACCATGGGATTTGGAGAGCCATACTACAAAAATGTGAGCTGGCATGATGGAGTGGTTTGAACGTTGGTCTAGGACTCTGGAGAGCAGGGGTCAAATCCCAACTCAGCCCTGAAGACCCAGTGGGTGACTGTGAGCAAGTCACACTCTCTCAGCCTCAGAGGAAGCCAATGGCAAACTCCCTTGAAGAACGTTGTCAAGAAAACTGCCACAGGATCACTGTATGTAAGGAATGACTGGACTACTGTGTCCAGTTCTGGGCACCACAATTCAAAAAGGATGCTGAGAAGCTGGAACATGTCCAGGGGAAGATAACTAAAATGGTGAAGGGCCTGGAAACCATGCCCTATCAGGCAATGCTTAGGGAGCTGAGTAATTTGGGAAAGAGAAGGTTGAGGGGCCACCTGAGTAGTAGTAGTAGCAGTAGTAGTATTTATATCCCACCCTTCTCCCAAGACTGGGACATGAGAGCCATGTCTCAGTATCTGAAGGGTTGTCATGTTTAAGATGGAGCAAGCTTGTTTTCTGCTGCTCCAGGGAATAGGACCTAGTGCAATGGATTCCAACTACTGGTAAAAAGATTCCACCTCAACATTAGGAAGAACTTCGATTCACAGAGGTGTTGCAACAGTGGGATACCCTCCTTCAGCGTGTGTTGGAGGTTTTTAAACAGAGGCTGGATGGCCATCTGTCGGGGTGCTTTGATGGTGAGTTCCTGCATGGCAGAATGAGGTTGGACTGGATGACCCTTGGGTTGCCTTCCAACTCTGATTCTATGATTCTCTACCAAAAGCATGCCCCTTTCTTACACACAATCTAAGCAAAGCTCTGTTTGCACCCTCGCACCCATTCTTCCATGTCCAGCACTAGCACGGCTCCAGAGTAACAAGAAGTGAACAACTTGAACTTCTCCTCCTGTTGAGAAGCAACGTAAATCAGAGGGTAGAGCAGCAGCTGCTCTGGTTTGGCAAACCCACGTCTGCAGTGTTGCCGGCTTCCCTCCATGCCACCCACGCAATCACAGCACCGAGGTATGCATCCCATGTGTTCCACTTCTGAAAGACAGACATATCAAACGAGATATTTCACATTAAGCCTCCCAGCCGCAATGTACAGTATTTCCCTTAAGTAAGTCCTATTGATTTTGATGGAGTCGGCTCGCAAGGCATAAGATCGAAGACTTATTTGGGATTTCTGCTTATGGTTGAGTTATATTCTTCATGTGAAAAGTGTCTGTCTTTCAGTCAGGCGTCTGAGTAGAGAAATCTAGTATATTGGCTGTGGGTTCTGAGAGCCGTATTCCCCCAAAGTAACTTTCCCAAACTCTCACTTCCACACTTCTGCACCCTGAAATCATGCAGGAAGGCACTAGGAATCAGAAACCAGCCTCAAAATATGTCAATATCTCCCTGACTCCCTCCTAAATCCATGCAGAGGGAAATATAATTAAAAACAGAGCTTTCTGCTTTCAAAGTCACAACAACCATGCGCCCTGAACACACAAATTCAGCATGGACCAGCAAATAATTCCTCTGTCTAGCCCGCTTACATACAGCCAGCTGCAAAAGAAAAGTAACTCCTGGAATCAAGGTTGAATTCTTGAATCAAGATTCAAATCCACCCCGTCGCCCCAAATGATGTGCTCCCTCCAGTTACGCCAGCCCCCAAGGGACAACAACAAACTACAATTTCACAGCATGGAGCCATGGCAGTGAAAGTGGTGCCAAACCGGATTATTTCTGCAGTGTGGATGCAGCCTCAGTCAGGCAAGCTGGAAGGACACTGCAGGAAAGGTGGCTAATTCAGATATTGGGGAGGAGAGAATGAGAGGGACAAATGCAAGGTGCCCATCAAGTAGCAAGGTACCCATCAAGGCTCAAAGGTTAGCTGTCTTTGATAAATATAACAACACATGGAAAAGGGAAGAGCACTTTTCTCCAACCAGGTCACTCCGGATATACGGATCTGTTCAGTCAACTACAGAACGCTGACTTAAAAAAAAGACTTCAGTCATGTTGAGGGTGGGTAGGATGCTGCCCACCGGAGGAGACGACATGGAGCAATGCTCTGGTTTGGTGTAAGACAACTTGATATAGCAACTTTCCAGGGTGCTGTGTCCAGCTCTGTAATGCAGCTAAGCCGGAGCCATAGGGATGCACAATGCTCTTAGGCTAATTCCAAAAGCTCTTTGCAAATCAACAATTCAGACTTTTGCCAAGACCAAATAGTCCTTTCCCCAGTGCTTGAACTACCATATATACTCGACTATAAGTCGACCAAATGTATAAGCCGAGGGCAGGTTTTGGGGCCAAAATCACACATTTTGATATGACCCGTGGATAAGTTGAGGGTCAAATGTAGGGGCATGTAACCAAGGATCTAAAGGATGAAGCAAAGAAAAAGCATGTGAAAAAAACTTCCAGTGGGCATTTAGGGTTGCTCACCCTGAAGGCTGGATGGATGGGAGAGTTGAGTAGGGTCGGTGCTTCCAGGACAGATGACACTCTTGCCTTTTCACCCTTTTTAATAAGACTTAAAGTACAGTACCTGTAAAGTAAGTCGACTTAGGATTTTGGGGGATCAATTTTTGACTTTTTTAAAAAATACATTTAAATGTCATACATTGTACAAGTTATGTACAGAAATCTAGATGCTCTTGACTTAAAGAATAATGCTAATTAAAAAAGCTGGTATTTTTGACTAAATTTTCTGAATTTATACAAGAATATATAGTATACAGTAGGTTTTGTTTGACTGGGAAAAGGCATAGCTGGCACATCAGACAAAGCTGGGCCCAAGTACTCCTAGCCGGCACTTAGGAGTAATCTTGGCTCCAGAAACAGAGATCGATCCAAGATTACTCCTAAGTTACAAACCTGCTCCTTCAGCTAAATGCAACCATTCAGAGCAGACATCTTACCCAGTTCCCAGACCTGAGAACCACCAATCCACAGACCCTCCATGGATTAGGATCCAAATTATGAGGGTGTACAGACTAGTACTTTGTGCCGGCCTGGACCCAAACTAGGATTCAGCATGGGCTGAGCGTTTACATGCTTGAAACTCTTGTACCGGCACCCAGGCACCATCTTGGCGCACGCCTGATATGCAACCATGATGACATCACTCATGCACAGCACCCAAACATGGTGCTTATGGTGCCCATAGCAGTGCAGATAGGAGCCGCGGCTCCTTTTCGTACTGGGTTGTGCAGTTGCCGCATCCCCAATCCAGTGCTTCGAGGGGTGGCATAGAGTGTTTGTACAGCCCCTATGGTTTTACCATCGCCCTTCCCCAAACTATACCAAACAACAGGTCCATTACAGAGAAAAAGGCTCAATGGCAGTTCATAATCACAATGCAAAGTACAGGATGCACAAGACGTATTGCACATATTGCACCATGAACAATCTCATTTTGAGTAGCCATGTCTTATTGGCTCAGGAACAAAGAGAAAATTGCACAACTGCAGTTCATAGCCGCAAAGTGTATGCATAGTATAGGATGTACAACACACAATGCAACATGAACGATCTCATTTTGAGTAGCCACATTTTATTGGCCCGGGAACAAAGATAAAAATGCACAACAGCAGTTCATAAGCGCAATGCAAAGTATAGGATGCACAACACATAATGCACTATTAACAATCTCCAATTAACAATCTCATTTTGAGTAGCCACATTTTATTGGCACAGGAACAAATCATGGATCTTCCCACTCCCTCTTGCATGCACAGCTCTGGTGAGAACACCCTGCTTTCTTAAACAGTTTCAATGGATGCCCAACTGGCATGCCTTAAGGCAGTGCTTCCCAAACCTTGGTCCTCTACTCCTCTGGATATTTTGGATTTCAGCTCCCAGGAGTCTTGCCTGTTGGCCAAGCTGGTTGGGACTTCTGCAAGTTGGAAGTTCAAAACCCCTGGAGCACCAAAGTTTGGGCTTTAAGACCTTTCTCCAAACCTGGATATTAAAACCAGAGTCAGATCCTGAGTTGGAGACAACTTCCAACATGGGCACACGGATGGGAGAGGGTGGGACTGTATTGGCACACAACTTGCTCCAAACTTTGATAAACCCTGGCTGAAATCTGATTCAAGAGTTTTACATTGGAACCTGCAAACAATTCAGGTTCCCAAAACCCATTCCAAACCACAATTCTCTGCTTCTGCTTTTGCTGCGCAGTTGCAAACTGTCATTTGTTGCAATGGTACGCATGAGTTAAGCATTTGTAATTGGACATATTCTCTGAGCTGAGCCAAAAAGAATGAAGTCAGGGACAGAGTTCACTGTACTTTTACAGAGATTTGCCCTGGTCCAAATGTTTGCTCAGTCATTTTCCATCAGTGGGCATAAACCAGGCAACATGACCCGTTTCATTTAACTTCCATCCTAATTCCTGGAAAGCAATCACGGTGACCTCAAGGCTAACACAGCTGAAAACTGCAAGCAAATACCATTTTATGAGCATGACTGGGGGACAGGGATGCAATTATTCCTTTTTTAAACAAAGACAAAAAACAAATCTAGGTACTGTATAATTTTTTATCTGGATATAGACTTAGGTAGGGGTACACTCCAGAGCAGTGGTTCCCAACCTTTGGTCCTCCATTTATTTTGGACCTCAGATCCCAGAAGACCCAATCAACTTGGCCAACAGTCAGGAATTACAGGAACTGGAATCCAAAACATTGGTGGCAGGACTTCCGTATGTCCAAAAATGGAAAAATAGTGACAAAAGAATGGATTGTGAAAGTCACGGGAATGGCTGAAATAGATAAACTAGTCATATGCATCAAAGAAAAGTCTCTAGATTGGGAATTGGGGTCCCATCTCCCAAGATTGTGTGTTATGTATATGCAAATGTTCCAAAATCCAAAACACGTCTGGTCCCAAGCATTTCATATATGGGAAAACTCAACCTTTGCTTTGGAGATCGGGAAGTCATCACTCTACCTTAAGCTCTGCATCATATTCCATGGTTAATTTTTGATTACTATACAATGTATATATGTTTGCTTGCATATAATGTATATTGTAAATATATAATAAAACAAATTATATGACACACGCACACACAAGGCATTCTCTCTCGAGGGAGTGGTTGCTGTAGCAACCATGCACCTACAACACTGGGATGCTGTTGCTGCAGAGCTGCATCCCTAAACTGCATTTGGCACCTGGATGGTTTGGATTGTCCTTATTTTGCTGCTGTTACCTTTACAGTTATTTCCAACCGGCATGGCTACCAAATCATACTTGAATGTCTCAATGGGGAGGGGAAATGTCCATACTCTGATCAGAAAGCAGAGAGGGGGACGCCCCAACATATATATTTTATTAAAAACCAGAGGCATGCTGGATGGGGCCAGATCCAAACCGCTAGAGCTGACTTTGGAGGTGCCAACATATGTGCCAACTGCAGACAGGGTAAGAAGGGAATTCAGGAGGGGCAGAGGAACTGCAATGAGGTGTTTATCTGTGCGTGTGTTGTGCGTCTTCAAGTCATTTATGACGCACGGCGACCGAAAAGCAAACCTACCATGGGGTTTTCTTGGCAAGATTTGCTCAGAAGAAGTTTGCCCTTGCCTTTCCGAGTGTGACTTGTCCAAGGTGACCCAGTGGGTTTCCATGGCTGAGCCAAGAATTGAACCGTGGTCTCCAAAGTCCTAGTAGTCCAACACTCAAACCACGCTGATGGCTCATCTCTCTACATACATACATACATACATACATATTTAAATACATGTTTAAGTGTGGTTCTTACCCATACCCTTCCGAAGGATCACTGTTTTTCCTGCCCATGTGGGTTGGACAAGGAGCAAAGAATCAGGCCTCTAAATTGTCTGTACCCTACCAGAGTTTCTTACACGCCTCCGTTTACCTGTCGAGGATGACGTGTCCTGGAAGAAAGCAACCCATCGTCGTACTGCAAGTTCCCGAAAGATCAATAGACTGAGTCATCAATTGAATTTGCACACTGATAATACAGAAGATGGATTCCCTGGGTTTTTTAGGTAGGAATATGTGCCACATGTTCAAAATGACTCGAAGCCACACAACACACACAAAGGTCTGGTGCCACAACAAACTACAATTCCCTGAATTCCACAGCATTGAGCCATGGCAATGGAAGTGGTGCCAAACTGGATAATTTTGCAATTCGGATGCAACCTCAATCTCTGTGCTATTCCTTCCCACTCTCCAATCCATAGTTTGAGCATGATCACAATAGGATAGCCAAATGATATTCAGCTTTCTAGATATTAGAAATTAGTCCCTGGTGGAATAGACAAGCTCTGGGTGTCCCTTCCATCCAATGGATCCCTAGATGAAGACCAGAAAGAAGTGCAATACAAAACCTGGGACTAAATGACTGTCTTCAAGGGATGGTTTGTTTGCTACAACATCCTTCCAAAGTGGCAAAATCTTGCATCCGGGTGCAACCCGCCTGCCGCAACTTTGGCAAATAAGAGTGCCAGCGTCTCTTGCACAGTGGCTCGCATTTGTCACCGTACAAATATTTTCCCATTTTTACAGCCGACTGTAATTAAGTCGCTCATTCTTGCGTCTGGGTGAAGAAAACAAAAGCTCCGGGGGCATTTCTCGCTCTGCCTCGCCTCCAGAACTGCGTTGTGCCGTGCCATTTGTATTCAAGGAGGTTTCTGTCTTAAGGGTCTTACTACAAAAAAGGGGGGAAAGAAGGGGAATAGCAAACTGCTCGCAAACACTGGAGTAGCACATGTAAAAAGAGTATTGCGACAGGTTAGGCAGACTGAGATGGTAGATTATGTACCTATACGTCTCACACTATGGGTGGAAAGGGCATGATTTTGAATGCTTCACCTACAAGGAAAAAAAATCCGTAGTCTACAGAAAGCTAACAGATCAGGGAGAAATATTGATTTGCACTGCTGTGCTAGCTTGCACATGCAGTGAGCTTTTCACTACGGAGCGGTCGTGGTGCGTTGTTTTAAAGTATATGTTTTTATACTTTATGATATGATTTTATCATTTTAAAATGGTATTCTATTTTTAAACCAGTGGTTCCCAACCTGTGGGTCGGGACCCCATTGGGGGTCGCAAGGCCCTTTCCCAGGGGTCGCCTAGGACCAGCAGTGAGGTAATGTGTGTGTGTGGGGGGGGGGGAGCCTAGAGCCGCCTCTCAGGGCTGAGAGGGAGGCAGAAGGGGTTCTTCGGGGCCAGGAGGAGGCAGAGGCGGCGTTGCTTGGGAGCAGAGCCTCTTGCCGGCCGTTTGGCCCTTTGAAGCCTGCGGTGGAAAGGAGGAGGCTGCGATCATCAGGAAAAGCAGGGGCTCCTCTGGATGGTCCTGGCTGCTTACCCTTGGCTCCCTCCCTCCTCCTCCTCCTCCGCCCAGGTGAGCGACTTGTTCACACTCCCTCACTTTTCTTTCTCCCTCCCTCTCTGCACTTTGAGACCCCTTTCACTGCCCAGGCTCAATGCTCTGGAACTCTGGTGTCTGTGAGGCATTTAGCCTTCTCTGTCAGGGAGCTCTGGTGCCACAATAAACTACAGTTCCCAGGATTCCATAGCACTGAGCCCTGGCAGTCCAAGCAGTGTGTTTCAGACACAGAGATCCTCCTTTTGTGAGTTAACAAATGAATCCAGCCTTTATCTCTCTCACACACACTTCAGGAATAATAACCCACTTTGAGACTGCTTTAACTCAATGCTAGGGAATCCTGGGAATGCTAGTGTTTGGGAGACATTGAGATTTCTCTGTCAGAGATGGCTCAGAGGCCACAATAGACTACAATTCCCAGGATTCCCCAGCACTGAGCAGCCTCAAACTGGACCATTTCCTCAGTGTGGATGCACCTGGTGAGGCATTCTGGGCACTGCAGTTCAACTACATTTGGAGGGTTATGTGACTCCCTGTCAGAGATAGCTCTGGGGCCACAGTGTACCACAGTTCCCAGCATTTCCCATCACTAACCCAGGACAATTAAATTACTCTCGAACTGGATTATTTCCTCAGTGTGGATGCAGCTTTGGTTTGGAACTCTGGGCATTTCAGTCCAGCTATTTTGGACCAGAGACAAGGTGACCAGGCATCCTCCTCCTTTTCCAGGATATGCCCTCTTCTGTCAAATTTCAAAATGTCCTCCATTTGGATCATGGCTAAGAAGCATGGATTTATAATTACATGGGTGTTTTTAGCTTTTATTTTTGGTCATGTCCTACATTTTTTGCTTGAGTGCCCTACATTTTGGGGTGAGGGCATTGGTCACCTTGGTCAGTGAACTTTACAGGGGTTTAACTGCCATTCTGCTGTGGTGCTGGAACAAACCACCATTCCCAGAATTCCATAGCATTCAGCCGAGGCAGTTAAGGTGGTCTCATACCAGATTATTTCTCCAGTGTAGATGCAGCCCAAACCTTTTGCCGCTCTTATGCCTGAGATTTCAAAGCCCAGCCCTGGCACCACAACAAACTACAAATCCCAGGATTCCATAGGATGGAGTGATGAGAGTGAAAGCAATGTCAAACTGCTTTAATTCTGCAGTGTGGCAGCAGCCTAAGTGGGCCTAATGCAGTTCTTAACATGGTCCACCTCTTGCATACCGAGTCTTGCAAGACTTTTTTAACAACTTGTACCCACTAACTCCATTTCATGTCTCCAGTACAGGCAAAACAAGGCAAAATTTAATTAATTGATTGATTAATATCCCACCTTTCTCCCAGTACAGAAACCAAGGCAACATACAACTTCAAAAACACAATACAATTCTTAAAAATCCTGTTAATACAAAAGTTAAAAAGCAACTAAACCAACTTTAATTTAAAAGAGATCTATCATATATTGTATTGAGTGTTGGACTAGGATTCTGGGAGATCAGAGCTGGAATCCCCACTTAACCATGGAAACCCACTTGAACTTGGGCAAATCACACTCTCTCAGCCTCGGAAGAGAACAATGCCAAACCCCCTCTGAGCAAATCATGGCAAGAAAATCCTTAGGGTCTGCCGTGTATCAGAAATGACTTGAAGGCACAGAACGACAAAGTGGAACAGGACTGGATCCAGAAGGTTCTGGAATGCTGTGAGAAGACTAAAACCATCAGAAAACACATATTTCCGATGGTCTTAGGAACCAAGACCCCACTCCAATATAGTTGGGGGTCACCACAACATGAGGAACTGTATTAAAGGGTCACAGCATTAGAAAGGTTGGGAACCACTGTTTTAAACGAATGATCTTTTAAATACTGTAATGGTTTCATACTATTCTAATTGTCAATCTGTAGGTTTTAACTGCATTGTGTACTTTAGACTGTAAGCCGCGTTGGAATCCCAGTCTTGGGAGGAAAGCGGGGTAGAAATAAATATGATGATGATGATGATGTAGCCTTCTGTCTGGTGCCTCACAAAACTATACATCCCAGGATTTTGCAGGTGAAACCATGGCAGTTAAACTGCACTATTTCTACAGTATGTAGAGAGATCTTGTAGCACCTTTGGGACTCACTGAAAGAAAGAAGTTGGCAGCAGGAGCTTTCGTAGACTTCAGTCTACCTCCTCAGATGCATTTGAGAATAAACGCATCTGGAAAGTAGACTGAAGTCTATGAAAGCTCATGCTGCCAACGTCTTTCTTTCAGTGAGTCCCAAGATCTCCCTGCAAACTGATTCTGCAGACTAACACGGCTATATCTTTTTATTTCTGTAGTGTAGATGTATCCTAAGGTTTCGCCAATCCACTCCCATGAAGTCCACAGACTTTACTTACTGAATATACTCACGGTATCCGTCTAGAAATTTTAGTTAGGAAAGTGAAGATATTAACTGTCAAAGTCAATGTGTGCAAATGTGCACCAATTGAGCACAAATAATTATGCCTGCTGGAATTTTGCAAGTTCTTTGGCATTGTTTTCCTCTGCTTCATCTTTTAGATTCTTTGTTACATGCCCCCTAAGTTTTACGGTTAACTTAGCATTGGGTCTTATCAAAATCCATCCTTTTGACCCTTGACTTATACATGAGGTCGACTTATAGAGTTGAGTATATATGGGTATATATTCCAATACTAAACCTTGGTTCTCAAACTTCGGAGGTTCAGATGGCAAAACTTACAATAAAGCCCTCGTCCGTAAAGTGCCCAAGGAACAGAAATAGAGATTCTGCAAAGATCTGGGTACCCATCTTAAGGAAATGGATCTACCCAATCATGCAAAGCCAGCCCAAGCCTATGCCTGTTGCAGCATGGCGTCCCAGAGCGCAGCAGGGTGATGCCACGTTGTGGCAACATTGTGGGATCGGGCTCTCAGCACCAGTGAGAGATCCCGATGCTGATTTCATATTCTACATGTGTGAAAACTTTGCCGGTTTCCTTGGGAACCAAAGCTAGGGTTGCCATAGTGACTGTTTCCTGCGACCGGCTTTCAGACAGTGGTGCCGACGGTGGAAAGAGGTTCTTTCCGCAATGCTCCTGCCACAGACGCAACAACTGGGCACCGGGTGGCGGCGGGGAAATCTCCACACTATGGTCACATACACATGCAAGAAAAAGGAGAGGAGGTGAAAGGCATGGCAGCACAGAGGGACATTATAGAATCATAGAATCGTAGAGTTGGAAGAGACCACAAGGGCCATCTAGTCCAACCCCCTGCCATGAAGGAACTCTCAGTCAAAGCATTCCAGACAGATGGCCATCCAGCCTCTGCTTAAAGACCTCCAAAGGAGGAGAATCCACTCAACTCTGAGGAAGGAGGGAGGGTATTCCACTGTCAAACAGCCCTTACTGTCAGGAAGTTCCTCCTAATGTTGAGCTGGAATCTCTTTTCCTGTAGCTTGCATCCATTGCTCCAGGTCCCAGTCTCTGGGGCAGCAGAAAACAAGCTTGCTCCATCCTAAACGTGACACCCATTCAAATACTTAAACAGGGCTATCATATCACCTCTTAACCTTCTCTTCTCCAGGCTAAACATCCCCAGCTCCCTAAGTCGTTCCTCAAAGGGCATGGTTTCCAGACCATTCACCATTTTAGTCGCCCTCCTTTGGACACGCTCCAGTTTCTCAACGTCCTTTTTGAATTGTGGCGCCCAGAACTGGACACAATATTCCAGGTGGGGCCTGACCAATCCAAAATTTTCTTCTTTAAGCAACTAAAACTTCAGTGCGAGAATGCTAGCTGCACTGCCACAAAAAAAGAAAGAAACAGACCAGGTCCATGCATAATGCACAATGAGAGAGAATCACAGCACACTTCAACCTGGAAAGGACCCCATGGAGCATTTCATCCAATCCTCTGCCATGCAGGAATACACAACTAAGGTTAATCTACATAGACCCACAGAGCTGGAAGGTACCACAAGGGCCATCTAGTCCAACCCACCATCCTGCAGGAAGACAAAACTAAAGTACTCCTGGAAAAGATGATCATATATACAGATTCTCATAGATATATACACAAACATACTCGCTGTTTTGTCATATTGAGGAGGGAGCAAGCTTGTTTTCTGCTGCTGCAGAGAATAGAATATGGAACAATGGATGCAAGCTACAGGAAAAGAGATTCCAGCTCAACATTAGGACTTCCTAACAGTAAGGGCTGTTCAACAGTAAAATACATTGCCTTAGACTAGAGAGTGGTGCGAGTCTCCTTCTTTGGAGGTCTTTATGGCCATCTATCAAGGGTGCTTTGATTGTGAGTTCCTGCATGGCAGAATGGGGTTGGACTGGATGGCCCTTGGGGTCTCTGCCAGCTCTATGACTGTATGGGGAGGCCCCAGGGCCTGAGATTCCCACAGGAAACTGACCCCGATACTATAATTTATGCTAATATATCCATTAGTCACATCTCCACCATAAAGCTCTTGCAAGCCTAACCCAGATCACAGACGTTTCCCCATCCGTCTCACAGAGCTGCTTCTGCCCTTATCTCCAATGACTGGAGATAAGGAGCTACATCCTGCAGAGATTCGAACTTTCTCAGCTCCATACAATGAAGACAAGGGCTGCATCTGCACTGCAGAAATAATGCAGTTTTGGTGGTGGTGGTGGTGTTTTGTGACAAATGGCCCATGCTGGCTGGGGGAGTCTGGGAGCTGTGGTCCAAAATAAGCTTCCCAAGCCCTAGGCCAAGTATCCATCCCTTTCAAATGGCTCTAAAATTAGGCAGAGGCAGATGAATTCCACATTTTTGTGTCTCTTTACCAAACCATGTGCTCTTTGCTAGGCCACATGGTCCCATTTATGAGGTCTGGGTGCTTAGGTAGGCATGTGCTAAGAAATGAGAACCAAGGTACCTCTGAGCACATGTGAAGTGAGCACACATTGAAGATGCGAATCCTGAATAATACTGTAAAAAGGATCTAAAGCGGAATACTACACATCTGACTCACACACGCACATTTCAGTTCAAGAGAATTGTACTCACTGAAAGTATTTCTCGCAAAGACTTCGTTAGCATTGCTCACGCATTTCCAAGTCTTAACAGTAGACAATATTGCTACTTTGTGATACTTTTGCTTTTGGGGATTTCTGTGTTTTTGAACATTTTCAGGCCATGGATGGTTGAATCCATGGATAAAGAATCTATGGATACAAAGGACCGACTGTACACACCAAGTTCTCCTCTACCAAGTTTCTTAGGGAAAGTGAAGTTACTTTTTAATGAACTGCAACAGCAGCTAGTTACTTTTTGTAGGTTTGGGATTGCAACTTGTTTCCAAAACCATATTTCCAATGACCAGCGTCAGTTCCCGCTCCTCTGGTTTCAATGTACATCAACCTGAGGGTACAGATACGTATCTCGAAATGCTGGACCATCAAGGATGCCCAGGCTGGATGGCAAAGGGGCAAAGCATGGCAGAGGGGGTACAGGAGAGTCCTGAATGCCAGAGAAGTGGGTATGGGGCTCAGTCTACAAAACCCAGCAAAGCACTAACAGATCTTTTGGGCATGCCCTCTCCGCTTTCGTGTGGCATTTGCACAGGGCTGCGCTTGCAAGGCTTATAAAAAAAAATCTAATCTTGCCAATGGCTGGTGTCCTCTTGACCTACTTTTGTGTGCTATTAAATGCAGAAGCAGCCAGCTAAGGGTAGGAAAAAAGAGTGCCACACACACACACACACACACACACACACACACACACCAAACACACATACACAAAGTGACAGTGATGTGCGAATGGCCTTTACTCCAAGTCTCGAGTCTCTACCTTCAAGCTTCAAGTTGAGCCTCAAGTCCTTGCAAGATCTTTTCAAGCCTGGGAACCAACTTTAACAGAAAATAAAATTAAATTAAAAAAGGAAGAGGTGGTGGAGTGTATGGAATTTTATTAATAACTATAAAATCAAGATGTGCAAAAAGTTAGGTTTTCAAAAAAATTAAATTCTCATAGGCAATTTATCAAGACTGCATGAGAACTACAGCCAATCCTCCTTATCCATGGATTTTTTATCCATGGATTCAAGCATCTGCGGCTTGAAAATACGTTAAAAATATACATATTCCCATAAGCAAACTTTGATTTTGCCCTGTTATAGAAGGGGCACCATTTTAATACGATATTATGTTTAATGGGACTTGAGCATCCACAGATTTTGGGATCCACGGGGGGTCCTGGAAACAAACCCCAGGGGATACCAAGGGCCCACTGTACTTGCTCAGCAGCCTGTCTCTACTGCACATCAGAGGAGCTTTCTAAAGCTTTTCCTAAGAGCAGCAGCAGGCAAGACTCACCCCAATAATGTGGGGTGGTGGAGCACGAAGGGGAACAACAAATGCACTGGCAAATGCACTGGCAATGGGCTTGAAGTGGAAGGATCCTTTAGAAGGCTCCTCCAATGTGCAGTGAAGATGGACTGCTGAGCAGATGTCAAGCCCATCGCTTAATGCGTTTGCTTTTCTGGATTTAGTTAGGCCAGGATGTTAGTTGCTAAAAATATAGACATTGCGAGTCAAGACAAGTCAGAGCATTACTTATTACCGAGTCGAGTCCAAGTCAAGTCACTGAATTCCAGTCAAAGCAGACCTCAAGCCCATCGCCTAATGTGTTTACTGTTTCGGATTTAGTTAGGCCAAGACATCGGTTGCTAAAAATATAGAAGCTGTGAATTGAGTTGAGTCAGAGCATCACCTATTGCCAAGTTGAGTCCAAGTCAAGTCACGGAAGCAGCCTGAATTCAAATCAAAGCAGACCTCAAGTCCATCGCCTAATGCACTTACTGTTTCTGGATTTAGTTAGGCCAAGACATTAGCTGCTAAAAAATACAGACATTGCAAGTCGAACTGAATGAGAGCATCACTTATTGCCAAGTCGTGTCCAAGTCAAGTCACGGAAGCGACCTGAATTTAAATCAACAATATATGAATGAAAACAAAAATCCATCAAGGATACGTTTATTGGCCAACCGAAATGCACAATGTGCAAGGTTTCAAAGCTTCATGGGCTTCTTCGTCAGGCAAGATGTTACAAGCCAAACAGGAAGGGAGGAAAAACAATTGGAGATGTTAAGTCAGATAGATGCCTGCATGTTTCGGTCCTTAGTAAAGATGTTATGATGAGGAGGATATCTTTTGCAGCAGATTCCTCTTTCTTCTGGCCATGCTGCAATAGGGAGATTTTCAGAGTCCAGGAAATTTGAGGTCTATTTGCATCTCAACAGGGACTCCTCTTTTGCAATCTAATATGTCTCCTTTCCAGAGAGGTCAGAGGCCTCTTTGTAGGCAGAGAGCAATGGATTCCTCAAGAAGTCTCCCTGTTTTTGCATCAGGAACATTTTGGTGACGGAGAGGTAAAATATGAATGAAATGGCTAGAAACTGGATCCCAGTAGCAGAATTGCAAAAAGAGACACTGCTTGGAATGAGCTACATTATCAAGTGATACCTCACATCTGACTCACTGACAGTCCAATGACAGTAACAATGATGATGGATAGGTATCTACATCAAATCTACATCGCTGCAGAGTGGAGCTTTAAAGCCATTTGGAAATGGTCCTATCAAAATGAAAGAAGAGCCATGCTAAATCAGGTAGAAATTACATCACTAGTGCAGACTTCAGCTTCCAACAGTGTCCAAGTAGATCTATGCCTACTATGAAACCCACAAGCAGAGCATGAACACAGCTGCCTTCTCCTATTCCTGTTCCCCAATAACCCAAGGCACACTGCTTCCATGTTGAGCCACTGGTCCTTTTAGCTCAACATTGCCTTTTAGGCTGCATCTGCACTGCAGAAATAATGGCGCCGGACCCCGCTTTAACTGCCAGCTCCATCCTATGGGAGTCTGGATATATGTACTTTTGCACAATCCCTCCACATTCACAGACTTTTTTTATTCCCAGATTCAAGGCTTGAAAACATTTTTTAAAAACATACATTCCAAAAAGCAAACCTTGATTTTTGCCGTTCTATATAAAGGACACCATTTTATTATACCATTGTGTTTCATGGGACTTGAACATCCGTGGATTTTGGTATCTGTGAGGCGTCCTGGAATCAAACCGAAGCAGATACCAAGAGCCCACCATAAGACATTTAGAGAGCTCTGCTGCCGCAACAAACTACATATCCCAGGGTTTCATAGGATGGAGCCATGGCAGTTAAGGTGGTGACAAACTGAATTATTTCTGCAGTGCAGATGCAGCTTAAATCAATACTTCTCAAGCTATCTGCTATCATGGACCAGCACTTTTTTTCTCCCATGGACTGGTACCGTATTTGTGCCATATTATTTTGCATCTGCATTTTCCTGGGACCAGAGGCAGCCTGTGAACCTTCACTTGGAGGAGCACTAGTCTACAGCTGCATCTGCACTGCAGAAATAATGCAGTTTGATACCACTTTAACTACCATTGCTCAATGCTATGGAGTTCTGGAGTCTGTAGCTTTGTGAGATATTTAGCCTTTTTTGTCAGAGCGCTCAGGTGCCACAACATGCTACAAATCCCCCATGAAGTGGAAAAACAGAGGGCCGTCCCATGGAGAACTAGGACCATTACTTTTCAAACGTAATTGAAAATCCCAAAGGTAGCTTCAAGCAATGTTAAGACTACGACGGGCTTTTTAAAGCGATGCACTGCATTACTCTTGGCACTATTCATATTGCAATTTCTGACTGATGGGAATGGTTTCATCTTTAATAGCGGTCACTGGTCTAAATCCAAATTTTTCTGACGACAGAAGACAAACTGACAATTGCTGCAGTAAGCACATATCTATCCATCATCGTTGTTATTGTTGTCGGACGATCAATGATTCAGATGTGAGGCATGGCTGGGTAATGTGGCTCATTCCAAGCAGTGTCACTTTTTGCAACTGTGCTACCAGAAGCCAATCTATAGCACATTTCATTCATATATTGTGTCCGTCTGCTTGGAATTGGTCCCAGTGCACCTATCACTACTGGAACCACAGTTGTTTTCTTTTCCAGAGTGCTGAATCTGACTGTAGGTCTTGAGATACAGACACACACACACATGGATTATAGATGTGGCAATCATGGAGGACAGCAGAATCAAGGACAAAGAGAAGGAATATATGCGTGTGTGTGTGTGTGTGTGTGTGTGTGTGTGTATGCATATGTATACACCCACACATGTACAGCATGCCGTTATACGCGGGCTCGCTTTACGCGGACTTGAGCATACGCATTCAAGTCGCGGGAAGTGTGCGGGACGCAAGGGGCTGCATGTCCCATTCAAATAAATGGGGCACGCACCCATGGCGCCCCATGCACTCCCGCGCACAAGCCCCATTCAAATGGGGCTCAAGCATATGCGGAATTAGCCTTACACGGTGAATCCCCCGCGTAAGGCAAGGGTCCACTGTACATACACTGTACATATGTATGTATATACACACATTTGTTACATCTATAATCCAAGTTTTGTCTTTTCTTTTCTCAACCACACTTATAGTCGACATACTACGTTTTATGTGTTTGTCGGTCCGATTTTTACATCACCATTTTAGATAACTTTCCGGCTAATTGTCTCCTTTCTGTTATTATTATTATTATTGCTATCAATATTAACCCACCTTTTGACCAAAACCATGACTCAAGGCAGCTTGGAAAAATAATAAAAGCACATACAAGTGTATACATTAAAACATACAAAGAGTTATTTGTAAGATGCAATTGGCTGAGAAGTCAACAAAAGAAACTATTAAATCCCTTGCAATCACTTCCTAAAAATTCATCAAAATAAGCATCCTAGCAGTCCAAATGAAGCTGTTGTAAAGCATGAGAGCAGCCACCAAGGAGGCCCTCTCCCATATTCCCACCAAACATGGCTGTGAAATTACAAAAATCCTATATGTTTACTGGATCCGCTTTAGCTGGGTTTACCAATTGGAGTAGGTCATGCTTACTTCTGTTAGCATCGCTATGCTGTCGGTGAAGATAAGAGGTAGGTTGTGTTTCTATGGTAAAGGCAACCCTTGAACCCAGGACTCTTGGAACTGAAGTCACTCACTAGTTCACTGGTAGTGGGAGGAAGGCGGGACGAAGGTGAATAAAATAATAATAATATTGATCCATATCATGCGATCTCTGTTCCAAAACCTGAAAATTAAAGAGACTTCTTCAGGCATAGCAAGGAAGGTGTGCGCCTTAAGATTCTTGCCCTTGTGGCACAGAAAATTGTGGCCCTGCTGGTGGATGAAAGGAAGAAAAAGTTGCACAACTTTCAGAACGAAGGAGGAACTAAACAAAGACATCTTTCATAAACATTGCATTGTAGCATCTCAGAGTTGGAAGGGATCCCAAAGATCATCTAGTCCAACCCTCATCGTGCAGCCCACTTTCAGTTCTGATCCCCGTTTGGTGATGCATCGCCATCATCTATGTGTTACGATCATTTTCCAACAGCAGCCGGAAAGGAAAAACCTCTGATCTCTAGCTGGCTATTTAAAGAAAGCAGGCTCTGACCTTAATCAGTTCTTTCCTCTCCTCGCCAAAAGAGCCATTTTAAAAACAACAACGCTTTGCCCGGGGTCAAGACGTTCGCCGCCAGACTGCCAACTATATGCGTTAAAAGGTGTGATTGCAAGGACCAAAAATCATAGTTTTCCAGCGCTTCCAAAAAAGAGCCATGCTTCTAGTTCTCATAGTTAGGGATACTAAATAGACCAAAGTTTCCAAAGTGGGAATAAAGTGATGGGTCTTGCACCAACTACACATTTGGTTGTACCTTCCACTATCCCCCCAAATCCATTTACCTTCCTCACTTTGTTCCTCCAAGTTCCTTTATTTTGTGTGTCGCACATCGGAAAGCATTTTGCGCATATATTGTTTTCAATTCATTAAATGCAATCGGGGAAGAGGTAGCATTTTCCAAATTGCAACAGAAGAGTCTGATCTCCAGTTTTTTATCTTTTCATTTATGAATTCATTTATGAAATTAATTTTTTTCAATTATCAATTCATAAATAATTCTGCTGCTTTTGAAAAATTAAATAAATTGTATTACCTTTATTGTGTGGCATAGTGGTTTGAGTGTTAGACTATGGCCCTGGAGTTGTTGCGTGCCTTCCAAGTTGTTTCTGACTTATAGCAACCCGAAGGCAAACCAATCCTGGGGTTTTGTTGGCAACGTTTGTTCAGAGAAGGTTTGCCATTGCCTTCCCCTGAGGCTGAGAGAGTGTGACTTGGCCAAGGTTACCTAATGGTTTTACATGGCTGAGCTGGAAGTTGAACCCTGGTCTCCAGAGTCCAAAGCTCAAACCATGGTGACTCCTGGAGACCAGGGTTCAATCTCTGGCTCAGCCATGTAAAGCCGCTGGGTGATCTTGCGCAGATCACACTCTCTCAGCCTCAGGGAAAGGCAACGCCAAACCTCCTTTGCACAAATCTTACCAAGAAAACACCTTAGGATCGCCGTAAGTCGGAAACAAACTTGAAAGCACACCACAGCTCTAGGGCCATAGTCAAACCACTACGCCACACCGGCTCTCCATCTAGAAAGGCAATGCAATGTTATTTCATTTTATTTTTCAACAAAGCAGCCCGCTTATTTATTTCAGTGGCTTGGTAAATGAAAAAATTAAAAACGTGGCGATCGGACTTCTCTAGTGTTGTAATTCTGAAAATATAGGGTCCCCGTAAGTCAGAAAAGACAGCCACAAATAAAATGCCGGTTCTCCCCTCCAAACCCTTATAGTGTTTATACCAAAAGGTTTTCAATTGCATGCCCTCCATGCTGTGTTTTCCCTTCCCTCTGCCCCCCCCCCAAACCCCAGACACCGGCGCAAACAATCCTTTGACGGCTGCGCATGAACCAAGGGCATCAATCCAGACTGCCTACAACTGGAACATCTTTTATTCCGCACTGTAAAATTCAGGCTAATGAGCCTCAAGGCACTGAATAGATCAGGCCAGGTGAACAAGAAGGGACGGCACCGCTTGGCACGTGAGGGTCAAGCACATGGGGATCATGGATGGAGGAGGAGGAGGAAGACGAAGAAGAAGAGGCAGCTATCCCGGCTATGATCAGGCCCAGGTTTTACGGGAGGCTATTTTCTTGCCTGGAGGGTACCACGTGATGCAAAAAGCAATGAGGTTAGAGACAGACTTCTCTGCAGATCAGGGATGTACCATGCGCTTTCAGTGTCACATCCCTTCTACTTCACTCAAACAATTCAAATTTGACGTCGTAGGGATTCTGAAAGGTTTCTTCGTCGGGTCCCCCCCCCTTCTTCTTCTTATTTGAGTTATTAAAATTAAGACTAAACTAAATATAGGCATTCCAAATTACCAGTTGTTAATCTGTTGTTTGCATCTTGTCTTTAATATATTATTAGTTAGTTTGATTATTGTAAGTTATTATAAGTTAGTATTGTTTTAGAGAGGTATTATTTTTATTATTATTAGAGAGGTGTTATTGTTATTATAAATGCACTTCCGATGTTGTGGCCAATAGCTTAAATAATCATTGAAAATTCAGTCGCAAAATGCATT
Source organism: Sceloporus undulatus (assembly GCF_019175285.1). Taxonomy (NCBI): domain Eukaryota; kingdom Metazoa; phylum Chordata; class Lepidosauria; order Squamata; family Phrynosomatidae; genus Sceloporus; species Sceloporus undulatus. Next base: position 11,907,913 of record NC_056532.1, read on the forward strand.
TCCGATGTTTTGGCCAACGGCTTAAATAACCATTGCTCTTTTTAAAAAGTGCGCTTTTAAAGCAAGTTGTTTTGGTTGGATGTAGGTTAACGGAAAGATTTGCTTCTGAATGGTAGCAATATAAAATAAAGCATTTAAAAAGAAAACACTGTTGCTGGATCAGTGTCTGAAAATGAACCACTGCCAATAAAACAGTGAAAAATTAAAATGCAGGCTCAAGTCTATGGAAGCTCTTCTTTCTTTCAGTTAGTCTCAAGGGTGCTAAAAGATCCCTTGGCGTATGGATTTTCCAGACTAATACATTTAAGTGAATGTTTACATTTAAATCAAGGTTTAACCCAGCTAACACAATGAGAACTGCAAGTTTCTTTTAAGAAGAGGAAAACAGAAACACAAACCAGGGTTCTCATCGGAAACTACCAGCCACATATAAGAAGAGCTCCATATATATATATATATATGTATATGTATATGTATATGTGTGTATATATATATATATATATATATATATATATATATATATATATATATATATAGTGGCATCGTGGTTTGAGTGTTGGATCATGACTCTGGAGACCAGGTTTCGATTCCCAGTTTGGCCATAAAACCCACTGGGTAACCTTAGGCAAGTCACACTCTCTTGGCCTCAGGGGAACACAATGGCAAACCCCCTCTCAACAAATCTTGCCATGAAAACCCCACAATTGGTCCGCCTTAGGGTCACCCTAAAGTGGAAATGACTTAAAAGCACACAACAACAATTTAGAAACCAAGAGGAAACTTCCTCTGGTGGATCTAATAACTCACATTGCAGCCACACTGCAGAATTAATGCAGTTTGACCACTTTAATTACGTTTGACTGTGTCTCCTTCCTACGGAATCCTGGGATTTTTATAAAGCTGGACTACAAATCCCACAATTCCACAGCATTGATCCCTGGAAGTTAAAGTGGTGTCAAAGTATAGATGCAGCCTCAGGCAGGTTCATATATGGAGATAAGGACTTTCAGATAGTCTCCATCTCTGCTGTATAAGGTTTTGCCAATTGCAATCAGCTTCTAATGTTTGCAAACCGTTTCTGGCTGCATCTATATTGAAGAATGAATGAGGTTTGACACCACTTGAATTGCCAGGGCTCAATGCTCTGGAATTGACTTGTTGGAAACTTCTTGGAGGCACACAACAACAATAACAAAGTAAATGTTTGGGGCCTTGCACAACCATCCTCTGGCCTCCTCCTCTCACAAATCGAACAAGCTAAGCTGGTCCTCTTCATAGCAGACATTCCAAAAGATGGAAGGCAAAGTCCATTTACCTTAAGTCTCTTGCACAGATTGTGTCCAAGATCTGGAAAGAGGCAGGCTACTTGAAAACTCTATATACAGTGGGCCTTAATAATATAATAATAATAATAAATAAAATAATAATAATACGATTTATTTTATTGCCGCCCAATCACTGGGAATCCCGGGCAGCTTACAACAGAGGGGATAATAGACGGTTCCCTGCCCTCAGGCTTACAGTCTAAAAAGACACGACACAAAAGGAGAAGGGAATGGTGAGGTGGGGGAGGGGAGGGGATCAGGTCCAGCAGTCTTCCTCCCTCTGAGTAGGGATGCCATATCCCGCCTGTAGGCGGGGCAATCCGCTTTGGGCGGTGCTGTCCCAGTCCCAGTCCGTTTGGCGCCAAGACCGGGACGGCACCACCCGTGGCCACCTCCGCCCCCGCATGCGCCGCGGGGTCCTCCAAGGCCTCGCTGAGGCCTGGGAGCGCTCTCTCTGGTCGGAGCTCCGGCCGTGGAGACGCTCCCTACCAGGCCACAGCGAGGCCTTGGAGGCAGCTCCGCAATCACGGGGTCCTCCAAGGCCTCCGCGAGGCCGGGGAGGGGGAGGAGGCCGCTTGGCACCGCGGCAATCACTGCGATGCCAAGCGGCCCCCCGCCCCTTCCCGGTCTGGGAGCAGGCCTAGGTTTCCTCCCAAGCCGGGAGGAGGAGGAGGCCGCGTGCACTGCAGCGATCACCGTGGTGCCAAGCGGCCCCTGCGCCCTTTACTGGCCTGGGAGCAGGCCTAGGCTTCCTCCAAGCTGGGAGGAGGAGGAGGAGGACAAGGTTTAAAAATGGGACCTTTTTTTAATTTCCTGGCCAGGAAATTTTAAAAAAATAATCCTACATTTTCAAACCTTGTCCACATTTGTCCCGGTTTGGAGGTCCTCAGGTATGGCAACCCTACCTCTGGAGCCTGGACCAAGGCAGATGGACCGGAGCGAGGCGCTCTATCTTCAGGCTAGCCCGGTGACCTAGCCCCCTCTCTCTCCCTCAAGAGGTAGATGAAGGGAGGGCTTTCTTCTTCCAGGCAGGCCTGATGGACCCTTGGATCCACTGGGGTTTGGTTCCAGGACCCCCGTGGATACCAAAATCCGTGGATGTTCAAGTCCCATTAAATACATGGCATTATAAAATGGTGTCCCTA